>NW_016168948.1:0-18324 GCF_001687245.7 Rhagoletis zephyria
CTGCAGCTGCTGTGTTGTGCTTACGTATTTTGTTTTGTTGTTGTTGCTTTTGTTTTACTTTGCGCCATTTTGAGTTCAATATTTAGTTGTTGTTGTTGTTAGTTTGTGTTTATATATTTGTGTTTGCGTTTGGGTGCGTGTGCAAAAAAAGAGTGGGCGTGTAGTGCGCGAAAGACGTACCGTACCGTACCGTACCTCACTCACCTGCCGTACCTTCCGTACTCTTTGTACTTTTCGTAACTTCGCTCGATTACATACAAACAAACAAAATAACGCAATTTGATGCGCGGCCGCTACACACCACTCTCGTGTGATAACCACACGCCACACCCACACCCAACCCACAACCTGAAAATGCAAAACGCAGTTGAAGGGCAATAAAACACCGGGCGGTGATTTGGACTTTCGCAAGGGTGGACGCAGCATGGCGCCGAGTCGTTCGTCGAGCCCGCCACGGCAGGCGGATCTGGAGCAGCAACCGCCTTTTGGACCGCCCCTGTCGCGCATTGCTTCGCGGCGGGGTTCGCGTGTGGCGCGGCAGCACAGCTATGACGATGACATGAATAGTGCGGCCATGGCAGCGGCGGCTGGCGCGGGCGGCGCTTTGGGTGCGGCTGGTGCACTGGGCATGGCGGGCGGTGACCCCGGACTCGGCATACCAGCAATGCCGAGGAGGTTAGTTTGGGGAGTTTTAAGTGTTTGCGGCCATTTAGTTTTCAAGTTTTCTCCTCCCCTTTTGCCTTTGCGCTTTAGAAAATCCGCATACGACGTCTTTGCGCCAAATCTGCTACAGAGTGCGGCGCCAGCTACTGCAGCACAGCTACAACGATCACCTGGCGATGGCATGTCTCCTCAGATTGCTTTGCCCGGTTCGCGGCGGCCCTCCTTCCGTGTGCCGCATCCTTCCGAAGATTTGCAGAACGATGAGTCGCCAAGTCCGGACAAGGGCAGCCCAGTGCTAACGGTGGACGACGACAGGCGCATACGACGGCGTGGATCACAGCTGTAAGTGGAAACCTTTCGATCTCAGCAATAAATAAATTTAATCATCTTGGATAAGAAATACAAATTTTAACTCAGATCCAATGTTACTTACTCTAATCGCTTTTCTATCGAATTCTTTACTCGCAGCCCTGATTTGGCCGCGTTACAGCAACGCGGTGCTTTACCAACCAACCTGCCGGCCACCATACCCCCTCCACTCGCCGCCTTTACTGGCCCAAACTTGGAGGACCTGGAGGCACCTCGGCGTCAAACATCGATGGATGGCGAAGCTATTAAAATTGTCATACACGACGTGGACTCGGGTCCTATTTGCTCATCGAAACGAAGAATTGTATTGCGCAGAGATCCCACAGACAAGGCCCATCGCAGTAAGTTGAAAGCGCTTTTATAAACCCTATTTAGTTGATTATTTTAGCGCTTGACAAATTAAATTAAACACACCTTTTTTATCAAGAAAATCTTGGCATATATATTCGGTGATTTATAACATGGGCATACACAATTTTTTAGCTAAATTGGAAACAGACAAATGTTCATAAAAAATTGGGTATACATTTTTCGTCATTAAAAAACTGCACAGAAATTTTCGGACTAAAATTTTTGACAATTTAAAATAGGATAAAAACTTTTGGTCATTTGAAAACTAGACATAAAATTGTGGTTATTTAAAATTGGACATACATTTTTGGGCAAACATTTTTGCAATTTAAGAATTGGACACAAAATTTTAGGCATGAAACTTTTTGGCATTATGAAACCGATTAAAACTTTCGATGATTTGAACAGGACATATAAATTTTCGTTGAAAATTTTCCATAAATTTTAGGTCGTTAGAAATTGGTCATCCATTTTTGGTCACTTAAAGATAGGCAGAAATTTTTGGCTATTTAAAATTCGCAATCATTTTTAGAACATCTAAAAATTGGATACAATATTTTGAAACATAAAATTGCATTTCCTTAAAAAGTAGATGTAAAATGTGATAATATTAAAATTTTTGTTTATTTAAACATTTTTTTAAGTGCTTGGCAATTTAAAATCGGATAAAAAGTTTGGTCATAAAAAAACTGGACATAAATTCGGTCATTTTAGAGGTCATAAATTTCTGTTCGTTTAATATTTCCTATAAATTTTTGGTCGTTTAAAAACAGGACATACATTTTGGTCACTTGAAAACGGGTCATATTTAATGGACCATAGCAAGAGACTTCTGCGTCACAAGTCATCTTAAGTGGGCCTATTCGTTTGACTTGGGGTAACAGTATGGACAGCCAATACCAAACACTCCCTACCTACCGGAAAGAGGAAAAAAAGAGGAAAGAACGATGGCAGGAGCTGGCGGAGAGCCACAGTTACGAATATTCCTCCTTTTTCTGCTATCAAGGCCTACGAAGACTAACGCTTTGGAAACTGGTTACCTTTTGCTGAGTTGAGTGACATTAAAATTGTCACGAGAAAACTTCATAAAAATGAAAACTTTAATCCTCCTCGTATGTACGACTGAGGTAACCCAAATCAAAGAATTGTGGCGGTCGATATTGTGAGAATGCTAATTACTGATTTCGGCATCGGCTATGAGCAGCTAACAATTATAGGAAGCGCAATTTTAGACCGCTTCCTGACACCATAATAGCATAATAGGCTATCCAACGGCAGCATCCGATAATAAAGTTCGAAGGCGCTCAAACTAATTACTCCTCGGTTCGCAACCAATTATAGTGCTCTCAACTTCTACAGGTCTTACTAGATATTAGCTTTCATCAATAATCAATTTTCTTAGTATAAACCACTGAATTTGGTTGCAGTACAAGATATTGACCCATTTGACCTTTCTAATTCGAAGAAGTGTTCTTATGCATAAATCTCTCGCTGCTTGGCCTAATTCTATTAACGCTTCTGTGATAAAACTCTTTTTACATATATATGCAAAGTTAGAAAAAAATGGTGACACTTGAGTCAGTATTTAAGCCAATAAGGCTACATTACGTTTTTCTTAGAATTACTTACATGCATAAATACTTTCGATCAGCTGCTTTTGACAGCTGGTCATTGTGATAAACTCCTTCAAGCGCACATACCACGCAATGTCTTCCCCTTCCAATTATGTAGCTTCACAGCCGTTCAACGAAATGATTTCTGTTAAACGCACATACATAAATGAGCCATTGTTTTTGTATCCGCTTCTGAGTTTAAAAGGCTTTGCAAGACCATCCCAATTGCCATTTTTCTTGGAAGCTCTCCAATGTCCCCCATTTTCCCTGGAAGTTGTACAAAAACAGAGTACATAAAAATTAACTCAATATTGCCATAGCTGCCAGCAAATCAAAGCTTCGGTAATTCTGCGTATAAATTGACAGCTTTTCCTCGAATTCCTTTGTAAGTCAGTAATCGAAGTATGTACATATACATATATGGGTATTATCCTAAAAAATGCTATTAAAGGAGGATTTCTGGAAATTTTTTTGCATCACTGTTGCAAATTCATATTTATAGCTCTGATCCATTATCTCAAGTATTTTTTTTTTTTTTAAGTTGACGACGAATAAAAAGTATTGTAAATTGTATGTATATTCCACATTTTAATCAAATGATGACAAATAAGCACAGAAAGGTGGCGATTCAAGGCCAGAAAAGCTTCACAATCGGTGTCAAAACCGAAAGTAGTGTGCTGGCATTGGAAAAAATATTTATCAGGAGCTGTTCGAAACTGGGCCAACCTTTGATTCAACTCCCTACTGTCAACATATAATGCAGTGAAAGCAGGCAAGCCTCGATGCTACAAAACAAAGGTCAGAACGACTATACAAATACATAAATATAGGCCAGACAAAAGAGAAAAAAACTCTGTTGGAAAGTTTTAATGTGATTTTAATGTGATTAATACAAATTTGTTTTGGTTTCGGTAGAACCCTTTAATAGTTGGTTGTAAATAGACTTGTAAAGATTATTCATTCCTTTTTAACGGAGTTAAAAAAATGAGAACGTTATCAATTCGTCGTTAAAATTCCTGAAAATATAGCAAAAATTTTAAATTTTCGCAGAATCTTCAAGAATATTCACAAGTATCCCAAAAATTCCTGGCAAAATATTTTTTTTTTTTTTTTTTTTTTTTGTCGGAACCAGACACAAAACAACGCGTACAGAAAACAGCACTCAGCAAAATTTACAAAAAGCTGCGAAAAATTAAGACATATTTCAAAACAAAGTGCCGCAAAAACTAAAAATCGCGAAAAAAGTGCTTAGAAAATTTTGAAAATAATATCATAGGCGAATTGCCTAAAAGTCCCGACTATAAATGCAAAGTCACGTAAAATCCCGAAAAGTCCCAAAAGATGTTGAGAATGCTGAAAAGTATTCCAAAAATTAATTAAGAAAATTTTTTCAAAGTCGCATAAAAATTTACAAATGTAATGGAATGTCACGAGGAATCCCGAAAATTCCCGTCAGATCCGGGTAAAATCACAAGCATGATTAAAAAATATTAAAAAAAACCCGAACAACTTCGAGAATAATCCAAAGAAAACTACTTAAAGTTTTGTGGAAAATTCTTTAAAAGTCACAAAGACATGTCTAGAAAAAAAATCCTGAAAACCAGACAAACGTACTGAAAAATATACTAAGAAAACTTTGAAAACTACAAAATGCCGGAAAATACCGAGAATGATTGAAATTATTGAAAGTGATGTCAAGGACTCTGTTATCCTAAAAAATTTGAAAAAAATATCAACAAAATACCCAAAAATATTCTTAATAAATTTTGAAAAGTGTTTTACTGTGCCTACAAATTCTCGTAAATGCCCAAAAATCCCTGAAAATCCCTGAAAATGCTACAAATATTGAAATATCTCAAAAGAATCTCTTGAAAAGTTAAGAAAAATTACGAAAAACGTTCGAAAATCCCAACGAAATTTTCGAAAAAAATTTTTAGGAGATTTCAAAAAGTCCAAAAAAAACGGAAACAGTAAGGCTATCGTTAATTAGTAAAAAAATATCCAAGATTTCATTGTAAATTAATTAAAAACCACAAAAAGCATCGAATTGTCTCGAAGAAATACTGAAAAAAGACGAAAATTCCGAAATTTTTTTGGGATTTCGAAAAGTATATATGTGTGCATATCATTAAACAAAGTCCAGAAAAAATCAAAAAAAAATCTGAATATACAGAGAATGTATCAAACCTTTTTAAATCTTAATAATTTGTCTACGAATATTTAAAAAATACAAAAAATATCTTTAAAGTCGTATAGTCTTAGATCCGAAGATCTTCTGTTTAATGGATGAAATCAGTTTTGTATGAAATTTAACGTGTTATTAGGCGGTACGATAATTTTTCTCTAAATCGAACATTATCGAATAATAATTGCAGTTTTACAGATGTAAAAGAATACACTTTGAAAGTTATTTAAAAAACTCCCCTTCCCTTCCCTTATAATAAAAAACTTTAAAAAATAAAATGAATCTACTCCAGTGCAATAAAAATCCACACTGACCATTCAACAGCATAACCAAATTGTGTATCCGTGACGCTAATCTAAAAGAACAAACATTCGAACTAATCGAATACGATGACAAAGCAAAATGCATTGTCCATTGCACAAAATCGTCCTCCAGCTGCTTGGGAATATCAGCAACCAATAAATACATATTTACGTATGAATATGCTGCTTCGCCTCTGAGCTGCCAAATGCAAATAAAATGACAAGCGAGTGGTTAGAAAATTGAAATCCCTTCGAAAGTGAAATGCAACAAAACTGATGGAGTGCAATGAAATAGCAAGAAGAAAAAAGTGAGACATTTTAGTGAACTGTTGTCTGCCGGTTGCTGACAACCCAACTACACAGGATGACTGCAAAAAACACTCGAGTAGCCAGCCAGCTGCCCAAGTATATTTGCACATCTGCTTGTAAGCAAGTATGTATTGACTGTACCTTATTGGCTTGCCATAGAAGTATTGGCTAGCGATTGGTGATTTCTTATGATATTCATAGTCTTCATTGCTTTGTGTTGTTGGTCGGGTATTGATTGGTCTTTGAATAAATTGAATTTTTAACATCTGCGCGCTGTGCCTGGCAACTACTTAAATTGCTAAATATGCTGACTTGCGAGTAGAATGTTTAGTAGAGTGCAATGCAGTGCATTCAAATGGAATGGAATGTAGCTGCTACAATAGACATAAATACCTATCAAACGATACATACAAATTCTATAATATTGATTAATTTAGCGTAAATGGAAATTAAGTTACCGAGTGGAAATTTAATAAAATCCCAAGAAGGTATAGCAATGAAAAATTGTTTGTGAAGCAAATGAGTCAAGCAAAAAACCAAATTCGCTTAAGAAGCTTCGATTGCATAGCAGGAATTATGAAGTCACTTTTGCATAAAACAAAAGCGAAGGACTCGGAAATTTCTTTCGTTGAAGGCGGGAATACAGCGTTATTCAATCACAATCATTACTAAGTATAATCGAATATTGCCCCAAAATAAGTACGAGTAAATGTCAAAAAAATAATAAGTTTTATTGAAAAAACATTTATCTTCTGTGTAAGTCACTGACGCAGATAACAAAGCAATGTTGGTCTGCCCCCGAGATAGTTTTTTAATGTGTAAACATCTTGGTTATCGGTATGGTTTAAATTTGCCTTAACCCAGCCAGAAAGTTGGTAACTGCTTCTTGTGTAACCCAGCAGAGAATCTGTTATTGCTTCTTGTGTGTACAAATTAACATTTCGGGACCGTTGAAGACAACCATGGGACTAGTTTTGGACTATTTATAGGCTACTTCAGGGCTATTTAAGATACATTTTTATGATAGTTCGGGATTGGTTCAGGACAGGTTCAGGAATATTTCAGGACTAGTTCGAGATGATTTTGGGCCTAGTAAGGAACTATTTCGGGCCATTTTCAAAACTTTTTCGACATAATTTCGGGACAAGTTTTCGACGTTTTCAGAACCACATCTGGACTACTTCAGCACGATTTTAGGACTAGGTCGGCATGATTTCAGGGTAGTTCGAAACTACTGACGAAATAATCCTGAAATAGCCTGGAACATTCCTGGAGTGGTTATGAAAAAGGGGGATACTGCTCCTGACAAAAAGAATGACATGAAATGAAATTAATGTTTATTTCTTAACTTAAGCTAGTAAAATATACATATATACATGTATATCAGAGGTGGCCAAACTCACACAATCATATATTTCGATTTTGCTAACCGAAGAGAGAATGAAGAGAATTAGTCGCTCACGCGTCAGATGCAAACAATGTTGTCAACGACTTCGAGCTGCAAATTATAAGAAAAGGCATTTTTTTTTATTATGTAAATAGTGGGAAAGGTAGAGATTATGTTAAAGAATTAACCTTTTAATATAGTTTAGTTCACTTTCATTGCTTGCTTAGATTTTTTATTATAATTTAAATTAGAATGAAAGCAAATAGTTGAATTGATTTGTATGAATCTTCTTATTTCGAATTAAAAGAAAGGCGATTTCTTGCGTTATTTTAAATTCATCCTTTTATTTATGTGCATATATATGTATGTACGTAGTAATTTATTAATTTAATATTTGGGAGTAAGGGGAAATGGCGCTATAATGGCACCTAACAAAAAAGTTTGTCGCCCGTGCGATTTCTTCATGACACACCAAATATTTTGCCCTACCTTCCCATCACTAGTGAAAAAAGATCTACATCCGAATCATATTAAACATTTTTACCGTGTCGTGCGGTAATCAAGTACTTGAAAGTTTCGCATCGACTACGCGCGATCACAGCAAAACAATAATCGTCGGCATCACTGATTCATAGACTATGCTCATGTATGTGTGTGCGCAGTTTTCCCCGTGTATGTATGAAAGCAGAAGAGAAAAATTTGGCACGCTTGCCTACAAAATGGCCACCCTTGATGTATATACATATGTATGTATGCATACAGTATCGGCCATCCAACAGCCAGGCAAAAACGATTCTTTTACCGCAATATCAAGTCTTCCTTTTTTAAATAAATGTATTTACACACACATCTCAACTAAACTTAAAGACACAGGAAGGAGTTGCCTTAAGCTCATATGCTGATGATTTTTCAATAATAGAATTGATAACTTGTACGCAAAGGTAATCATCTCAGCGAACCCTCTCCAAAAAATACAAATATAGACGTGGTCCGACTTTTGCTCTTATTTAAACATTATATAACGTTTTTTGTGCAAACTTACATTACAGGCCCTATAAGGGGTCAAAAATCCGTGAAAATTTGTTTGAAATATAATTTTTTGAATTTCTTGAAGATCTGACATTTGACCCCTTGTAGCACTTGTAATATAAGTTTGGACAAAAAAAGTTAAATCCGTTTAAATATGAGCAAATGGCGGACCACGGCTATATTTTTAATTTCCAATTTGTTTACATACAATAATTAAAAATATTTTTTTATCAAAGATCCGATTTTGAGCTTCGAAAGCCCATATCTCGATTTCGGAGGCTAACTTCGAAAAACGGAGAAACTACTTTTTAACTTTCAAAAAAAAAAAATTGGTTTGGTCCAAATCCAGAAAAAAAGTTGATTTTGCCGTATAGTGTAGTTATTATGAAAGGACTTGTATAATGCATATGTAAAATGTATCTGATAATTATTAGTATCAAAATAATTCATACTTATTGATGGCTTTAACAATTTTTCTCACTCGTAATTGTTATCAAAAGACTTTTTATAATTCTTAAGAAAATTTAAATGACTTTTTTGAAACTCCAACATGAAATAATTATTATTCAGGGTCTCTGGTAGCAACACCCTTTCAATGATAAGGATTCACTGTTTACGTTATTTATTGCAGAAATCTATATAGTTTCATCTCGATTTTCCATTACCTCGCTGAAGTTATTTTGAAAGGTAGTTTAACATCCAAACACTAGCATTTCTAATTCCATTCAAATCAGCCCTTCTTTCAACAAACGCTTTATACATACACGTAATTTAACTGGCCAACACCCGATTACCGAAGCAGTGCATTAAACTGTCATTATGCAGAGTCATTTAATTTTTGCATCAAGTAAATTAACTTCAAAATAGCGTACTTAACTCAATCTGAAATTGTTTTACTTTATGCAAACGGCTGCAGAAATTTAGTAAATAAAAGCAATTAAATGCATGCATCACACAATTTCCAAGCGTTTAAAAATTACAGCGATTATTTGCATGCTGATGAAGCTGTCAAGACGCGTACATACATACATACATACATAGCTCTTTCCCCAAACAACTAACTAAATAAACAACTGCCAAAGGCACGGTGTACAAGGCGTATACGCAACCGTAGAGTGAGGTCGAGGGCACCACGAAGCACAGCATATTTTCAACTTCAACTGCTCATTACTTGAAACAATAGAAATTATTATTATTATTCCTCTAACAATACTGCAGCATACTGATTTGAATTTCCTTTACTCCCTTTACGCATCATTATTGTTGTTGCTGTGCAAAAAAAAAACAAAAAAAAAACAAAAACCTCTAACGACAGATAGCAATGTTGCCACAAAGCAACCAAACCAACAAACTTTGCATATTTCACCAATATCAACTCATTTCAACTATTATCCAACTGGAGGAGTACCATCAACGCGCACTTGATTAGCATTCAGAAATTGGCTTTGTATTTGCTGTTGTTGTGCTTTGTTTGCTTTCAAAAGCGCTCGCACACTACCCGAGCTGCAGTGACAACAGACAATAGAACAGACCGATAATGCTGTGTAATTGGTAAGCGGAGGAGTGGGAGAAGGGAGATTCGGTAGTGGTAGTTGAGTTGCGAAGCTGCGTCAATTTAAAGGACGATTCGACAGCTCGCTGGATTTTTGGCTGGGGGAAGGGGGGAGGCGAGCTAATGATTTCAGTAACTTATATATAAAGCGCACAACTAATGGCGAACGAGTTGAGCGGCAGCCCCGGAAATGTTTTTGTTATTGTTCGCTAATTTTGATTTCTTGGCAATAATGAGATTTTCTTCTTCTTCTTCGACGCAATATTGTGAAAGTAAATACGAAGAGTGAACGGCTTAAGTGAGAGCGTTTTTTTTTTTTTGTTGCTTGGTTGTTGATTTGTGAGAATTTGGCAGCTTTAGGGCAGAAAAATGTCGATTTCTAGGTAACGCGCTACTTTTGAATTTTAGTAATTTTCGGTGGAATATTTTTTCTTACCTTTCTATGCGCTCCTGTAACAAGGGCAGTGCCTTAATTTAATTATTTCAGGTTACCTGAGAAGTTATGAAAGAATAGATAGAAGCTTTCTCCAAGCAGCACACAGCTTTCGTGAAAAGTATCGCAAATTTTGGCTCAACCACGTTAGTCATACGCCACGCCGAACTCACTTTTACGCTTCCCATATTTTCTCAAACCTAAAATATATTTTAATAAACCAACTGCGCAAAATTTTCTATATCTAAAATTACCTGCACCTGTATGAAGGTATGTGTGTGGTTGTGCTTTTGTGGGTTAGCTGGTTGACTGTGTTGGCGGCTTGGTGTCTGGCAAGCTCTGCATGCGGTCAGCTTGCGGTGCATACTCGCATTTCCGTTGCTACAATTTTTGCCACTAATATTTATTTGTTCTTCTCTCTGCTTGCAGAAGTTGATGGCTTTACCTTGAATGCATTGTTGTTTTAACTTATCTTTTGTTGTTGCTGCGAGTCATGTTTTGCTTACATTTTCCGCACAGCCAGCCAGTATGGTTGCTTACATGCACCTTTTCAAGCTGGCGCTTTATCATGTGCAATCTCTGTTGGCTGGTTAGTGGATACAGGATTTTGTACTGTTTTTAGTAAAAATCTCTCGAAGAAAATTATGTGGAAGTTACAAAGAAAAATAGCGAATATTTCTATTGTTCTCTGATGTAGGGTTTAAATAAACTACAAACTGGAAAGTTATCTTCAGCCGGTGCTATGGATAAGCAAATATGATAGATCACCGAGCTTACTTTCCAAATACAACGCAGAAAAATTGGACATAAAGCGGCCGCTGTGGTGGAAATGCTGGGTTCAAACCATAATCAAAAAATAAAAACCGAAAAAGGATTTTTTTCTTATAGCGGTCGCCCTCGGCAGGCAATGGCAAATCTGCGAGTGTATTTCTGCCATGAAAAACCGCTTGTCATAAAAATACTATCGCCGTAAGTATTCGGCGTAAAATTGTAGGTCCCTCCGCTTTGTGTGACAACATCAAGGCGCACGGCACAAATCGGAGGAGCAGCTTTTAAGCCTTTAAGTGTTGGCGACGGTGAAAACCGCAAACGATGGAGCTATTAGCTGCATGACATAGTGCGATGGAAAGACCTGAACTCGGCTGAATTCACTTAGGTGGTTAGAGTTCCAAAGAAGAATGAAGCATCTATCAGCAAAAGTAAAATCTAGTTTTGTCATTATTTCAATTCATTCAAAAATAGTTGCTTAACATAAATTTAAAGCCATTTACTTAACAATAGCAACATAATTACTATCCTAAATAAGTTTTTCACTGCTGCGTGGTTTGTTCTGAAATCTGATAAAAAGCAATTTTTCCATAAGAAAATTTCTTAAGACTAAAAGGAATTGACGAACATGATAAATGTTGTGAGTTTTGCAGCAATCGATAGTAAATCACTCTCGATAAATAACTTGATAATTAAAATTGGGTATTACACTGACAAACACGTAAGCAAATATATTGAAAAATATTATAGTTACATATATCAATAACGATATGGATCACATAATTAAGTTATCGAAAAATGTGTGAAAACATCGATAACAAAATCGATAACGAAATCGATAAATGAATTGATAAAAGCATCTTCCCGGTAATAGGATTTACATGTAGTAAGTGTTGTAGATGGCCCCACGATTGAACGGTTGAAATATATCGAAGCAAATAAAAATCCAAAATAACAATTTTTGATCGAAAAAAATAAAAATCCAACCAGACAGAACGAAATTTGTCTCCAAACCAAACTTGGCGGAAATTCCTTCGAAAATAAATCATCTTACCAGCCAAGACGGAAAAATCAACCACCTACAACATATAAAAATTAAAATTAATCGATTATTCTTGATCCAAAAATAAATAACAAAAAATTCAAAAATATTGCTATTTAACGTTGATTTTACTTAGGTCCCTGATTTAACTAAATATTTGCCAGTGAATTAAAATGCGTAGTTAAATTTTGTTATACATGCAAATTAAGCGTTCCTGCGAAATAAATTTTCACAATACTTCATACCAGATTAAATAAAGCCTATCTACCAAGTATCTATGTACTTAATGTTACGCTCTCATTATGTCACATACATAAATAAATATATAACTATTCTATGCTCATCAACGATATTCTCATCGGAGCGTTTTATGGCATTGTATTTTCCCAAAACTACAAAAACTAATAAATTAAATTTCAGCTGAATATTTACGTTAGTATTTGATTCGTTACACACACACACACACACAATTATAATATGTATATTAAATTTGAGTGCATTTCATTTTATACTCCACTAATATTATCTTCAATCACTTCGGTACACATTATTCCAATTTGATGCATGAAAATTTGAAATGCACTCTCTCCTTCGAGACATGCCAACGAAATGGCAATGTGGAAAAGTTGTACATATGTATGTATAAATTAAGTACATACATGCATCCAACTATACGTATGTACATATACATATACACAAACGAGCGCATTAAATATGAAATATCCCATTATGGTTACTCATACGCCATGTACCTCGCGGATGGCTTTCTACGTTTGCGACAGAGTGTGAGAACTAGCGACTAGGGAATGTGCACCACAAGCATTGCATTATTTTATTTGTATGTATGCAGTTATGTGGGAGTAGATATTTTCAAAATTCTGCACTAAATATGCAACAACAACAACAACAACAACCACAACTTGACTGAAGCGTCGTAACGCAACAGCGCTGCATAGAATTTCCGTAAATGCAATTGGCATTCCAATTTAGCGCAACAATTCGCAGTATGTGCACGAATATATAATTCATCAGCAAATGGGAGATGTTGTTATTGTTACTGTTGCTTACACATATGTATGTATGTATGTGTCAAAAAGATGCTAGCTTTCTCGCTTGCATGTGCGGGGCTGTTCGACTGTTATTTCGTTTCGTTTCGTAGTTGGAGTTGGAGATGATGAATGCGGTTGAAGGTAAACACTTACATAAGTGAACGTTTGTGCGTGTATTGGTTAGCGGAGGTACAGCTAATTTCACTTAGTAAAATAACTGAATTTTGTCTGTTTTTCGTACAGTTGCAAATTGCAGAAAATTAAATATTAAGTGAGTGCAAGTAGGTACTGAAAGAAGGGAAAGTAGAGAACCAGTTCATGGAATTCTGGGCTAATTAAATAATACAAATACGAAACTTTACTTTGAATAACAAACAAACAAAAAAAACGACGAAACACTAATCAGTATGAAAATATTTGTAGATCGATGTGCCTGAGTGGTTAGAGGTGCATGCTACCACTCCGTAGTATCTGACCTCGATCTCTGCTTCGAGCAACATCGAATTTAGACGAATCGGTTTCCATGGCAATCCTACGAGCGTAGTATTACTGGCTTGAAAAAGCTGCTCAGAAAACTATTTGCAGTTCGGAAGTGGCGTAAAATTATAGGTCGCTCCATTTGTGTTAAGGCATCACGACGCACGCCACAAATTGCCGTAGAAGCTTAGCAAAAGCGTAAGCGCCAACATAATATTATTAGTAATCTTTTTTCCCCAAGGGCGTCATTCAGATATCCTCTTCAATTACACTCAATATTTAGTTTACCGCTACCGCTACCGCTACCGCTGTTGTTTTGTTGTTTTCAAACAATTTTCTATATATTCCTTACAGAAATTAATTTGAAATAAGGTTTTTCTTTCGATATACATATTGGCTATCTTTTCAAGTTCCCCGGGATACATTATAACTATTTCATAATTTTTTTAAAGTAGTGATATCCCCATAAGCGATTTTATTCTACTTTTGTGCTAGGAATGTGAATATCATGGCTTCTTAAGCCTTCAAGTATATTTCCTATGAAAATTTCCACACTTTTTTATTTTCAATTCAAAGAAAGGGCAAGCCCGCGTACCTACATAAATGTTTATGCATAAATATAGCATGAGTATATGCATAAGTTTTTAAAATATATATGTACATTAGGGTGCATCACCAAAAAAAAATTGCGGTTTTTCCACCGGAATCATAAAATCTATTACATTTTAAGACTTTCGCCAAAATACTTCGTAAATATAGTAAGATTTATGTAAGCAAGACCGATTTGAAAATACCTCCAAAAATCTCATTATTTCGGTTCCATTGACACAATTTTGCACATTTTTAAGCAGACCTTTTAAGCTTAACTCTTCTAACATCTGCGGTGATTTTTTAGAAAAAAAATTTTTTTTTTAATAATTTTTACTATAAAAAACTAAATTTTTGGATGTTTTGTAAATTAAGTCCAGCTCATGTAAATCTTAATACTTTTCTGAAATATTTTTGGAGAAGTCTTAAAATATAAAAAATCTTATATGTTCTATAGAAAAACAGTACCGATTATTTGTATGGCGAGTGATGCACCCCCTAATATATGTATACATGTATTTTCTTTACTGCTTTCAGCAATTTCCCTACATCGATTTGCAATTCAGTTGAAACGGAAAGCCTGTTGAGTGCGCTTTTACGATGTCTAAAGTGGGTTTAAAGTGCTGATGCATAAATTTATTTATTACATTTATACATACATATACATATATGAATATGTATATACATATGTACATACATATAAACGAGTACATTTTAATAAATAAAAAATAACGATCATTTTTGATATTTTGGAAAGAAATGTCTTAACAGATTATCAAGAAAAAGTCGGAAATACAAAAGCTTTTTTTAAACTCAATTCATGTGATTGCGTAAATACACTGAGGCTGAGTCATTGGGCCTTATGAATAAAAAATAAGCGATTGCTTTTTCTTAAAATTTCAAATCTTTTACTCGATTTGTTCTAACAAATTGAAGTTAAAGGTCTGAAATTTTGAGAAAAATCAATTGCATATCTTTCGTTCTAAGGCCTATTTCCTTCTTTCCAAAAGCTTACTAGGAGGGTGCAATCTAAAAAAAAAAAAAATACAGGTTACTCATAGGCCTCCCTGAGGAGAAACTTAGGATCATTGCAGGTTAGTAGGGCACTTGTATAATTTATGAATCTGGTCTAGTGACCTATGTCGCTAAGAAGACTCCATTTCACCTTTGGGACCACTTACACTCTCTAACCCCGGGATCAATTCTAAAACATCTAGAGTCTGTAGGGCTAGGTGAGGTACCGTGATGAGCTGATGCATAATGAACCTACGGGACGCATTTCAAAATCATTAGGCCATAGCATTTTTAGATAGCAAATGGCCCGGAAATAGGACTGATTTTTTATGTTGTTGGAAAAACGTATACAACTCTTATGTCTGACACTTTTACAATGTGTTAAATTGGTTTTTCAAATGTATGTAAATGTGTGCATGCCTTCTTACATAAATAGTATTTACATACACATTTTGTTTACTTAAGCATCTGTTCCGCTTTCAATAAGTATGTATTTAAAGCTTTGACTTCTACGCACTACAATCCATTAGATTTTATGGTTGGCCATTCAATGCCACATTTAACAGCGCATTTGAATTTTTTTGTGTTAATAAAAATAGCAATAATAATAAAAAGCAAAATCAAAAGGATTATATAAGTACTTCTGATAGTTCATAAATGCAATAATGCTGCTGTGCATATGACCCAGATATTGTATGTTTTACAAATGACACGCTTACTTACCTACAAATACATATATACATATATGCACATAGAAAGCAACCACTTTGAATATCGACCAAATAAATTATACCATTAAATAATTTACACATCATTGCATCTCACCGACTGCTAGTGGTTCGTCCTTCACTTGGCTAAATCTACTTGCTGATTTGATTTTTCTTAGTTTGTGCTTTTACATACATATGTACGTATGTCTAAAAGATTCACATCTGTGCCATTGATAATATGTATAACAAAATAATCCACTTTTTGTGGTTACCGACTTGTACGTTGAATAAAAAAAAAAAATGCGATTTTTATTTGATGCAAAAAGTTTTTCTCTGCTTCGCTGCTTTTTGTTGGCGCGCACTTTTGCTTTTTAGTGACCTTTGTGGTTTTTCTTTATTTTTCCTTTAAGCGTATTTCTTGCTATGAAACAACAAGGAAAACTTTTCAATTCATGAGTACGCAGAGATCAGCGCATTTCTTTTTTTTTCTTCACAAAGCCATAACTGCGAGTGGTTTTTTTATAATGCGAGTTATAAGTGTTTTCTTGACAACTTCTTTTTGTGTTAAAGTTTTTGCGTTTTGAAAAAAAAAATACAGAAAGCAATAAATAAAATAGAGAATATATTTCTAGTTTGTTCTGGAGAAAAAATTTCTTATTGCACAGCTGGCAAAAGTGAGTAAATTCATTAGAACTGTGTGTCAAAAGGTAATATTTTTACCATTAGCGACTTAAGATTAAAATTCGAAGCAATAGTAGAAAATTTTATTGGGGTTGGGGGGTGCTTATGGCGACGTAGGAAATTGTATGGGGCTTTAAAAAAAATGCCATTTTGAAGAGCGCAAATTGTAAGATCACCTGCTAACCATCAGCTGAAAAACATCAGCTTAAAGGACTGAGTAAGAATACAAATAAGGCCAATGTAGTTTATTCCATAGGAAATACAAAACTGTGGTGGAGTGCAATAACGCCCACGGAAATAACGCTCATGGGCTTTATTTCCTACCTAAAAAAATGAAACAAAGCCCGCGGGCGTTA
This sequence comes from Rhagoletis zephyria, assembly GCF_001687245.7. NCBI lineage: Eukaryota > Metazoa > Arthropoda > Insecta > Diptera > Tephritidae > Rhagoletis > Rhagoletis zephyria. The sequence goes on from NW_016168948.1 coordinate 16,879, forward strand.
TTTCAGCTTTATTGTGGCTCTTGTATCCATTTTAGAAAACATCCAAAACCCCCTATTCGAAATAGAAACTAATATGATAACATTGAACTAAATATTTGTTTTCCTTTATTATAAGAAGAAATTGAAATTAAAAAGCATTAAACTTTTGTTAAGGCAGTATTTCGATTATTAGAGTAGAACTATATATTGAAAAAATTTTAATTCCGAATGTACATTAGGGTGGTAAAAAATAAAATAAAAATCGAAATTTTAATGCTCTCACCCCCTAGGATTGTTCTATATCAAAAAATATACCAATATTTTTATATTTCGAATTCAAAAAATATTTATAGATCGCTCAAAGCGCTCAAAGTTTTCCATGTATTTTTAATGGGGACAAAACAACTTTTCGTAGAAATGGTATAAAACTCTTGAAAATCAATATTTTTCGACCGGAGAACTCTGGTTCTCTTCAGTAGACTTCCAGTAACATAAGATAACAAGAACATAAAACAAAACTTCAACAGTTTATTCAAACATTTTATTTTTCCCTAACTATTAGGAAAAGCAAGTGATCTTTTAAAAACGTCATTACAAAATTTTAACTCCATTGAAAATATTTAAGAATATCTATTCAAAAGTTGCACGTAGATTTTCATAAAAATAACTCCCTTATTCAGCCACTCAATTGCATTGAATATACCAGCTAGAGAGCCCACTTTTATGCGAGGAAGAACGCCTGGCTCAAATAAATGGTTCTAGTTATATTAAATTTATAAAATAACTGCAATTTTGAAGTACTTATAAATATACGTATATATATACGTACTCATCATTTGTAACACAAAATTGTTTCTGTCATCTGTCACGCTTCTTCAACTTTGCATTATCTCTTCTTAACTCTGCGCACAATACCACTACATAAGTATTGCTGCGGATTAAAGTTATTTGCTCTTCAGTACTTCAACAACAAAATATGCACGCAAAGTAGCACCCACCTGTGCGCAAGCATAGTATACCCAGGGCATTAGTCAAACTCTAAGCATCCGACTTTAAAATGCATTTTGACATTTTATGAAGCTAGCTAGCTAGCTGGTAGTTAATGTTTTTCCCCTTTTTTTATTGTCATACAGCTAAATATTTGTATGAGTTCAGCTGCATTTGCATTCACTTCATCGTTTTTTTTGTTGTTGTTGTTGTTGTATGGGTGTCAACTCCTGTGTGCGTTAACCTTGACGGAAAAATACGTTTGACATCTGGCAAGTGCAAATGCAAAATGCAGCCACTCGCACCACATTCGCATGCAATATGGTGCTATGTACACACATACATGCATAAAAACGCTTATAGCACTCTGCATTGCATTTGCATACGAAAATGCCCTTTCACAAATGCAAATATCGCACACGAGCTTCAAGAGTGACACAACTCAAAATTTGGCATTTTTGAAATTATGCACTAAAAATG
>NW_016168949.1:0-4482 GCF_001687245.7 Rhagoletis zephyria
ATTACACGTAAGCAGATGAGTTCTTCCCTTTTGAGGTCAATATAATTTTCTACGATTAATCAAAACGCTCAAAACTCTATGAACACATTTATTACATGCCATTTCAGTATTATGCAGGCTCAGATAAGAACTATTGAATGTCTAAAAACCTAAGTTGCTCGAAAACCAGAACCAATCCAATGTCAGATTCGGAATCTATGGGGGAAATCCTATAAGGATCGGCTACAATATTTTACTCAACAGAATTTTGCTGGGCAGTGTAATAGATTGGTGCTTACACATACGTTAGTATTTGGCCGAGCTTCTCCGTTTTACGCCGACTCCGAACGGTGCACATAAGGACAAAGTGACTCAATACGACGGCAAAAATATAAAAAACTAAATTCCTTAATCCTTGTCACACATAACTTTGCAATACACTTTATAAACCAGTCCACAATGTAACATAGAAATTTTTTGACTTTTAATGCAACGCAGTAGCTTTAGCAAAAGCGCAAAGTTGGCTTTTCTTTCACTCGTCGAATTAATGTCTTTTCTTTTAAGTGGTGATAAAATAATTTCGCTTGTCATTTGATTCTTATTTATAAATAACAGTTTTGTCAACATGGGTAGTGAGGCGTCAGGTAAGTATGCACTTTCTTTTGCTATTTTTGTTAATAATATAGTTGTTTGAAGAATAGTTAGTTATATTACATATTTGATAAAAGCCATTTTTTATTAAAAAAGTTTTGAAATTTTTATATTATTAGTAAAAGTTATAAAAAAAGTTACATCGAGTACAACAGTTTATCTTCAATATTTCGAAACTCCAATAACTGGCTAATGTAAAAATGTCAAGAACTCGGCCCACCGATTCCTCCTTCATTAAATAGAGCATCTTTTTCGTAAGCCGCATATTGGAGTGAATTCAGGATCTAGCACGACAAATGCGTTTACTTCATAAATATGTACAAATTTGACTGATTTTGATGTGCATAGTGCTCCTCGAGGTGACTGATGACGAATATGATATTAACCCTTCCATTGCAACAGAGTCACAGAATTTAGCTCATCACAGTTGTAATTTCGAGTACGCCGCAAAATTACACAAAAACTTAAACATTTGTGTCGTAGCGGCATATCTGTTGCAGCAGCAGCAAACTTTGAGGCGCAGTATAAATCACAGCAGTGATGAGCTAAGGTTTCTGGCTCTAGGTGGTGTACTCGTATTGAGTTGTGTCAACTTCTATAAATTTAGTTTTAAGAGGATATCACCCTGTTTCTTTTTAGCTTAAACTTTTTAACGTNATTGATAAAAAGCTGAAGTTGCAAACCCACCTTGTTAAATTCTATTCGCGTTGAAAATGCTAGTACGCAAGTAAGTTAAGTATTTGTTTTTTCTTTTCTAATTATTTGTACAAATTTTGTTTTTTTGAGCACCTTAGTAAAACATATCGTTTCTTGGTGCTGAATCCAAATCTGGCCTCACAAATGCTCTAGCACTAGAATTTTGAGATATCCTAACCTCAAAGTGCCATAAACACGATTTTTAGCGATATTTGAGGTTATATAATGGAAACATCAAATTATTTGCTCATTTCTAATTAGGGCATCATTTTCGTTTGATGCGATTCGATTTTTCTTTCTCGAGATATACCAGTTTTAATGTGCAGTACTTCGGTATTATGTTATGAAAAAAGCATCCCTTGATTCAAAAAAATTTGGTGCTTTTAGTGTGGTAAAACGCTTTTTTCCAAGTTTTTGGTGCTTTTTGAAAATCAAAGGATGGCAACACTGGTAGCGGCATATCTGTTGCAGCAGCAAACTTTGAGGCGCAGTATAAATCACAGCAGTGATGAGCTAAGGTTTGTGACCTTAGGTGGTGTACTCGTATTGAGCTGTGTCAACTTCTATAAATTTAGTTTTAAGAGGATATCACCCTGTTTCTTTTTAGCTTAAACTTTTTATCGTGGGAGTTGACCGAAGTCAAGTTTTAAACATGTTTTTAGTCATTACTAAAAAATACCACATTTGGTGTGAACATTGGGGTAAAGTAAACGGGTGTGGTTATTTAATCTAACAGAATTATATAATACTAGTATCGCCCAGTTGTCGAAATTCGACATCCTTTTTCATACCCTTTTGAATTTACCCTGTCACCAATACCAAATCCTTTATGCGAATTACTATATTGAAGTCCACCAGCATAATTTATAGCGAATTTACAGGAGAACTTAAAATCGAATTATGAACGTTAATGCTAATTCTAGCAAGTCTCCTCCTCAGTAGCTTCTGAAAATAGACCAAAACAGGAACCTCGATTTTCATTTATAAAAAATATGCCTATGTATTTGTATGTATAGATGAGATGTTCACCACTGACTAATATGTCGAACAATTCAGACTGTAAATAAGTCCGCAAGTACGGTATTGACAACATATGTTGCCGTGTCAAATTTCAGGACGTCAGAATAGGCGGTTAGAGAGATGACCGATAAGAGAATTTCAGTTTGTATAGAGATGGCACGCCCACTTTCCCAGTACCTACCATTTTTCATTGTAAGTAGGGTATTTACAATTTATTCATCTGTGCTAAGTTTCAGTTCCCCAGCAAAATTCGTTTTAGAGATATAGTGATTTTCACATTTTAGTCGATATGTCAGATGCCACGCCCCTTATATATCGGGATTGACAATTCTGGATTAGAGGAAGTTATATCCTTTAAATCGGTGTATGTTTCATTGAAATCGAGCGAACGGTGCCTTCAAAAAAGGGATTGCAAAATTTTCTTGTGGCGTATTTATATATAGAAGATAACTCAATAAGGTTTAAGTCTTGCCATAGCTTCCATTCGCTGAACTGTGGATAATCGTTTTCCAATTCTCTCGCGCGATCTTCTTCTGGTAAGCCAATTTTTTTTATAATTGAGGTAAAGAGCCTTATCCTTAAACTGGTGCGCAATGATTGTTTTTCATGATCAGCTTACTCTGTTAGTTTAAGCAGAAGGAATCCGCTCATTGATTTTTTGAGGAAAATTAGAAGGTTTTGGTATATTTAATTTTAATTTGATTTGTGATCTCGGGGATGTCGGATTTTCAACGAATTCGTTCAACATTATTTTTTGAGCAGCCTCTTCCAACGCGAATAAAACTGTCAAATCAAAAGCCAGCACTATGAAATTTAAACCCCATAATGGTAGATGTATTGTCTAACTCTATCTGCATTGCAACCTTTTAATACATTGAAACAATTGCTGTACAGGAATCGCTGGAACGCGTACCGCTTTTGAGTGAACAATGCTTTATGTAGCTCAATGGGTAAGACTACTTGGGCTTAGGCGGCTGGGGTTGTTGGATCGAATCCCAGTTGAAGAAGTCTGATTAGGAGATGTGGTGAAATAGCAGTTAGAACTTCTACCAAAATGGAGATTGTTGTTTTTTCCGCAAGAGATTTCATTAAAAACGCCCTCAAGCTAAATAAAATTGTTGACTATATTTTTTTTCTTTTACGATCTCTAAGCTGACTTGGTTGCAGATGCAATATTAACGCAGAAATGGGACGATATACCGTTAACGCTTGAAGTCTGCTTATAAGCAGCATCAAGTCCTTGAGAAAACCCCTCGGAACTACATACATACGCAGAAATACACGCAAACACATTTGTTCTGTATTTTTATTGTTCTGTTATATTTTATGGTTATGAATGATGATGAACTTACGGTGACAAGTTTTTTTTTTTTTGCATTTCGAGTAATTTTACCCGCTTTAATTTTTCAAGAGTATGTGTAGGTTAGTATGATAAAATAGGAATATTATGATGTTAGTACGGTCGCCTAGATGAATTTAACTGTGGCTCAGCAAAAGTTACCATTTTTTCCACAGTTTGTTAAGGTATTGAGTACTCGGTTTGGGTTTATCTTTCCTCTTGCTTGATGATGTTTTCTATGCAATATTAATTAAGCAATTTTAGGCTGAGGCTCTGGATCGGAGAGGGCTCCTTTGGTAGCCTCTTTATGATCGTCGCTTATATTTACGTCGTCAGAAGACCCGCTTTTAAGTTTAGAAGGCAGAGCTGGTAAAGGAGCTTGAGAAAGGCCCCCCTTTGGAATATCAGAAAATTTGTTACTGTTATCCTCCGGAAGCTCTGGAAAGCACATACATAAATAAATTAATACAAAGAGTGATTGAATTTATTAGCCTTACTTTCTTTTTTTGCCTCACTTTCATCCGATAGATTTTTTTCTTCTTTTAATGCATTGGCTCCCAATAATTTGCCATAGTCTGAGCTTTTTTCAATTTCTTCCTTCGCTTGCGCAGGGCTTACTTTTTTTAAATTCTTGGTTATATCCTTTAATGGAAGCTGTTCAGATTTTTCTCCCGCTAATGCGGCAGTGGTCAGTGGTTCCTGAGCATCACCTTGAATGCTGCGTGCTCGTATTGCCGAGATCGGGCCAACGAATATGGGCGAGTGAACAAAATCGACAACATGTGATACGGCCGGTG
>NW_016168949.1:18166-18317 GCF_001687245.7 Rhagoletis zephyria
ACGGGATATTTGTGATAAAAATTTAATTGGCTAACAAAAAAATTGTTTCCAGCAATCCCGGGATTTAAATCGACTAATCCCGGGATATTCGGGACCTTAAAAAGACCGGGATCCCGGGATCCTGGGATTGACATCCCTAATATGTATGTAT
>NW_016168950.1:0-10505 GCF_001687245.7 Rhagoletis zephyria
GTTAAACTTGCAATTTGTAAAAGTTCGGTATTTGATATAGTCGTTGGCGAATTTTGAAATACCAAAGTTGAAGTGCGTCCAACCACTTTGTCATAAAGTGGCCTACAAAAGATACAAAAAAAAAGAGCAGAATTTTGAATAAGCGGGTTCCCGCTTGACAACTCACTACTACTGAAGCCGTAAATGCGGTTTCGCACTTTTCTCTGGAGGTGGCCGTTGACGCGGGCTAAGACCTAAAGGAGCCGGCTAATGGATCGAGTGAACGAACCATAGGCCATTCGGCTATAATAGGCAAGTCGTCGACTATTTGACTATCGTATACGCCCACTCACTTAATGCTATCAACTTTTACAAAGATGCCAAAAGACTATAAGGGAAAGTCGGAGAAGGGGTTTCCTCACCTGAACCTAGATTTGAGACTATTTAACTGCCGGATCAATGAAGTGTATATCAGACGGAAATTCTGGTCGCCCAGGAGGGATCGGCACTACCTTGTCAGATGGGGAGATATTAATCTAACCTGATATAACACCGTAAGACAAAAACAAAAAAAATTCGAAACAAAAAAAGCAACCAAACTGTGGGCCACATAAAGTAAAACTGCGTTTTTAGTTGGACTTTGTAGTTTCAATAATATGACTAATACTAAAAATTATTTAAAAAATTCAGTACAATGTAAAATAACAATATGGACACCAAATGGAAGAGAAAATTCTGTCCGTGTGCGCAACAAAGGCCATATAGAACCGGAGGCAGCCAGGTATCCGGAGCACTCTGTTCGACACTGGGCTAGTTATTATTCTGAATCCGCAGCCCCTGTGAACATCAGAACGGGTCGTCTAACACCTTGTTCAAACTCAGAGCTTGTTTCAAGATCAAAAACCATTTCAATATAACTTAATTATTGAGGAGCTTGAGCACAAAGCACTGATTTCTGATTTTTGCTGGACACCATTCTGACATCGTACATAATTTAAAATGTAATGACCATTACCAGTCGGCGCCCACGTGCAGGGCTCAGCCGGAGGATTTTCGCGAACCAGAAAATTCTTTGGAATTTAAACAAACTAAAGCTTTTTGTTTCGCAAGGACGAATAGGTATTGAAAATTCGAGGACGTGGTCGAGTGTATATTAGTTTTTAACATATGATTTTTTCAAAAATATTTATTGTGAAATTTCAAGAATATTCAAGGATAAAATCTTAAAAGGAAATTTTCAATACTTAAATCTCCTTATGTACAAAAAAAAAAATGTAATCGGATTTAATTATGCAGAGGTTTTCTCTAATTTGATACACTTGCTGTTTTTTCATACTTTCCTACTGAATTTTTTTCAAGTAATTTTTTGAAGTAATAATATTTTTAAAATTTCAAAGTCCTTTTAAAAAAATCCTGACATCAGAGAGAAAAACTAAAAACGCAGTGTTACCATATTTGTCCCACTTTTGCGGTAGATATACTTAAATAAATATCCATCGAGAAATGTAAAATCAAATAGATTTACCGAATACTTTCTTTCTAGGTACTTAAGTGTGTCACTTGGCTATAAATTTTGGTTGTCAATAAAATATGCTTTCCTTACATAAATTAAACCTAAATATTTTACAAAACCAAAATATGATTGTAATAAAGTCAGTCCAAAAAAAAAAAAACGATAATCAAAAACTACCGCGAATGCCACCACTTTCGAATGCCCGTCACGTACGCATGCGCCTTTTGTTCGAGTGTTTGTAAACAGCAAATATTTATGATTATTACGGGTTCCGAGTTTCTAAAATGTGAAGGCAACTACATACATATGTACATTCGATTACGGGCAGTTGTTGGACTGATTCAAATTTTCTTTAATATTTTTCGACATACTCACCTTCCTGTACCAGCTTCTTGCAAACGGGCCGAGCATTCACCGACTTATAACCCGCCGAATATGAACAATTCACGTAGCTCCAGTAGCGTTGTTGATCGGAAATAAATTCTGGATCGAAGGGATCATCGCAGAAGGCACCATTGGAGACATCAGTTGAACAGCGCCAACATTTCAGCAAAGCCTCGACTGTAATGCGAAAAAGTAAAAGCGTTTTTTAGTAGCACATACATATTATTTAAGGAAATTAAGTAAAATTCATAGAGCTAAAAGTGTTAATCAAGTAAAAAAAAAAAAAAATTATATGCGAGTTGATATTACTTTTACTTTTTAGCGGTGTGATTCATTCAAGCGTGTGCACAAGACATTAACTAGCTAAACCTTGACTTAGTGGGAAATTTGCAATTTTATGTACAATGCAGTGGTAAGAAGAAGAGTGAAGTCATGAGAAAATTTTCAAGTTTCGCTAGATTGTTTTTTTTTTTTACTGTACAAGTTGCACGTGCTCTATGCGAAGGCAAATACAGTTGAAAATCTTATAATATAAGGAATTAATTTATTGTTGCAATATAAACTCGAAAATCTGTTTTGGTTTTAGTTTTACACTTTCTGGATATTAAAAAAATATTTACCAAGAACTTACAGTCATTTATTTAAATGAAAAATAATTTTTTTTTTTGAAATTCTTATGAAAACTAGCAGAAGGGGAAAACTACTTTTCCACCTTAATTTATTGGCTTTTTCTTTTCTACCAGGCACAAATACTAAGGAAACGGCAATAAGAGGGCAACATTTTTTGTAGAAAAGAAAACGCCATAAGTTTTCGCCAAACGAATCAAGGTCAACAATGTTGATGAAAAGTTTAAAAAAAGTTGATACTTTAGGATTTATTATGTACATTTTTTGTGACTACTACAATCCCACATATCATATGAGTAATCAAAAATGAAAAGCGCAAATCTGAAACTCACCACTTTTCTAATTAGAATAATTTATGCCGCCCAGAATTCCTGAAATGCACTCACTTGTGTAAGCTGTCATTTTAGTAAAATCTTGTGCCGCATTTATCATCTATAATCCCAATGCATATTCATTAAATTTTATAACACAAAATAGTTTAATTGCTAAGGGGGGATGGTAAGCAATCTTAGCAATAAATGCAAATAAATTGTTTATTACACAAAGATATTTTTATTCATTTAATGCGGCATACAAATTAGCTGATGAATTTATTGCACACGATTTTCATTTAAAAAATTGATTGCGTTACACTTTTGTTTTCTTGCCAATCGCCCTTACTGCTACAACTAAATAGAAAGGTAGGTGCCTGGAAGCAAACGAAAGCGAGCAATTAGAATGCAAAGCTGGTCACCGAATGTCTACCTAAGCTGAGAATTAATTTAATTTAAAAAGGGCGTATGCGTCACTTACTCGGTAATGCGACTCATTAAAATGCCACTAATTATTTTAATTGTTGGTGGAGCGATGGGAAACTACTTTGTGCGCCTTTCCATTGAGAAGGGAGGGGGTGGTAAAAATGGAAAAATAAAATCTGCGTTAAAAACTAAAGTAGTTGGAATGGAAGTAAAATTTGCAAAGTTCGTGACACCTAGAATGCCACAAAAAGTTTTAATTAAAATGAAATAGATGAAATAAAACGGGATGATTTACTGCGCGATAAAAAGGGTAGTAAAAAGAAACACCGAAAAAAGATTGCCTGAGTACAAAAGGATATTATCATCGTTTATTGGGTGTTTGGCCAATTTTTTTTTGATTTAAAAAAAGCCTCATAATAGCAAATGAGAAGAAAGTTTTAATTGGAGATTTAGGAGTACGTTCCCAACTATGCCATTGCCTGTTATATTTTAATGCATAATTGCACGTGTTTCATCGAAGAAAATACGGTATTTCAGGCTCAAGATTCTAACTGAAGTAGTAGAGGCAAAAATTAGAGGGGAACTTCGTCTAGTTCGTCATCGAGGTCCTTTCAACCAGATTGGCAGAAACAGTATGTAGTAGCAAATAAAATCATACAGCCAAAGCGGCCCACAGGGAGGATGCCATCATCCCTTCTTACAGACTAAGATATCTCCCAGGCCTTCGCCCTATAACGCTCGCGCTGACTCCAACATGTGCAGAATACAAAATCAGGAGTGTACTACCCCTATTTCCTGCAGTGGATGTAAACCAACACACACAGAGCGGTGGCATGGTCCGAACCAACCGTCTTCAAAGACTTGAACCACCGTAGCCTTGTAGGTCATTCCCGACCTGACGCACCTGAACGTAGTCATAGAGCAGACTGCAAAGGGAGCCGTCTCCAACTTCTCGAGGGAAGGAACAGGCAACAGCAGAGGCCTGATAATTGGCATTTCCAGCGATAGTCAACTTACACTAAAAGCCAAATCTTCAAGTGAAAATAGATCATGTAGAGGCATTGAAAACTCTAGGGAACACCACACAATACGGCTGATGTGGGCACCAGATCATAAATGCAGATAAGTTACGGAGGAATCGGACAGAGTGGCAACGAAGGCAGCAACTACCCGGCTAATAAGACGAGAGCCCTTCCTAGCTATACCACAACCTACTATCAAGGAAGCGTTAACAACAGAGCAGCCCTACAAAAAGTTGCAACGCTAAGCGATTTCCTCAGGCGAATCCTGTCAACCTACAATGCAGTGACACAAATCGAATTGCAACTTCTGCGATGCGGTCGATAGAAAGAGGCATCACATTTGAAATTTTTGGGTTTCACTAGGGTCAGACCAGGTCTGTTGATGGATTTTAAGGGCAGAATAGAGCCAAGGGTAGCAGTGCACATCCTCCAATATACATACATACATATTTAACTATCTATGTGCATATGCATGTAAATGCATGGCAAGAATCTGCGTTTGCTATGAGATTACCTTGCACGCCAATATTAATTATCTTCAACGAAAGTAATCATTTAGTAAAGAAATTAAGTATTGCCTCATAGGTGTAAGTAATTCGAAAAGATTTAGAGTGCATTTGACACTACAAGTGAGCGAGGAATTCTTGAGTTGCATCGCTGTGTCATTAGGGAATACACATATGCTTACATACATATGTATGTAGATCTGTGTACCTCATACTTTACTTAAGCGACACAAAAATTTATCACCGCCATTGCTCGAGTGGCCACTTAAGTTACGATGGCCTTAGTACGTTGCACGAACAGTAGCCGGCAATTTTGTCGCTTGTGTGCCATAAAGCGCTGGAAAATGATAGAGTGGCACGTTAAAATTTAAATTAATTAGTTTTATGTAAACTTAAGATACGAGCCAGGGAGATTGCATGGCGAATATTTACATACATAAATCTAGTAGAATTTATGGAGGAAATGCACAGGTTTGTATATCGGCGAAAAAATATGCATGAATCTGTTAGGCAAGAAACTAATTTGGCATATTCGCCATTCGATTGAAATATTTGGCAGGTCGGTTAGAATGCCTACTGCAAGCTTTAAAAAACTGTCAAAGCTTTAGAGTTTTTGTTCATGGGAACTTTTGTAAACAAGGCATTAAACTTAAACACACTTCAAGTGCTAGAGTAACTCCAAAAAAAAAGAGAAAATAAAAATCAAAATAGAGTAAAATAAGTAAATATATATTTTTGTTTTTCTCAGTATGCCAATACTACTAGTGTGCTCGTAAGTTGAACCCGCCTCTCGCATTTACATACTGGCTCAAAACTAGAAAACTGTACACGCTGCAGGTTGTTTTGTTTGTTTTCAAAGCCGATATGACACAGTCGTACACGTACAAACATAAGTACGAATATTTTAAAATTTTAAACTTTTTACACACATACATACATACACACGTACATGTGCTATAGTAGCACTCATGGGAACAGGTGGTATGCATATCGCCTCTTTTGGTCGCATATCAATTAGTGAACGAACCTCTTTCTCGAGTCGAGTGCGCTGCGAGTCGTCCGATACCAACAACAATAAACCACGTTAGAGCTCTTATCAGAATGTGGATACACTTCTATGTGGCAAGGGAATTGGAACTAAAGGCCAGGAATTGGGTTCGCATCGAATGTACTTCTCGGCGGAATGACTTTGCCAAGGGTTCTTTGGATAGGAAATTGCATTATTCTCAACCGCGCGGCCCACCACGCTTTGTTTGGCTAAACTCTAAGAGTGCGGTGATTGTCACCCGACACATGGCGCGCTTAACTTTCGCTCAATTTAAGCGCTTCACCACTGATACTGCAGACGTTAGCAAAAGAGAAGAGAGATGAGAGAGCGGCAAGTGTGGAATTTTGCTCTAACATAACATAACATAAATAAAATTTATTCTGAAAATTGTACTGGCAAACTTGTATGTAGAATAGAATCTATCAATGCTAAAAATATATTTGCATAAAAAATAGATTTTTTTTTAAATAAATAAAGCATTTTTAATATTATTCACAAAAGTCTTTTTCTTAGTTGTTTTTTGTTTTAACAAAAAATATTGTTGGGGAATAGAGATTACAGCGCTGTTACACATAATTGAAGTAAATTTAATAATTCATAACACCCACTTTAACTGCAGCTTAATAGTTCAAAATGAGTGAATAGTGCGTTCCATCCAACCTAGTTTCAAAGAAGTGGTCGGAAATATCGCGCAAACAAGTAAGAACAGCGCTATCTTCGGTTATGCCGAAGGCTACATACCTTTCATGAACATTAGAAAATTTTACTTTAACAGATGACTGCATTAGAAAATTAGTTGTTTGGGAGCTAAACAAAATATCGAGCCCTAACCGCCAAAATAACGTAAGCGACATTTTTTTCAAAATTTTCTTTTTGATGCAGAAATATTCCTAGAGCATCTAGACGATATGCTTATTCACAGAATACTACATAGATGTATGTATATAAAGAAAGTCATATCTATCAAGCATTGATCTAATTGATTTTGACTGCTGTGTGTGATCACTGATCGGTATGTAAACCGGTAACACGCATCTAACTCTTGGCTATGTCTTTAGTCATTTTAAATGATTAAATTTCGTATTTTATTTTCGATGTAAAAAACATTCTTAGAGGAAGGATGAATTTAAACCAAAATCAATTAAATTATTTTCTGCTCTTCATATACATATAAAGTACTATGGAGCACTGCAAATATGTATACACACATATATTTAGGTGACCCCAAGTCACTAAATGGCCATTCGCTACAATTTCACCCATAAATTGCGGTCTAGCGGTTTCATTTCAACATTTATCGCAAAGTTACTTACACCGTTTACAGCTTAGGAGATATTCGTATTAGTATTTCATATTTACATACACAAATGCCCTTACACCGTATGCACCGTATATTAAGGTGGTAAAAAAAGTTATATCGGAGTTTTAATGCTCTCGCCCGCTAGGATTGTTCTATACCGAAAAAAAGTATACTCTTGTTTTTTATTTTGAAATCAAAAAAAAAAATAAATTAAAGGTCGCTCAAAGCGCCGTGTATTTTATATGTGGAAAAAAACAATTTTTCGTGGATTTGGTATAGAGTTCCTGAAAATAACTATCCCCAATTTTTTATCTAACCATTTTTGATATTAACGCTTTTTTATAAATCCCCCAGATATCGCAAAAAATGCAATGGGGGACCCGAAATAAATCATTACTATTAAAAAAGGTTAAATAAACAATTATTAGAGCTTTCCGATTGAAAAATATTAAATATTTTCCTAATAAACAATCGTGGTACAAAGCTCAATAAAAATATTAAAAATAAAATGTTAACAAGCCACAATAACATTGACAAATACATAGTTTAGGAAGAGCCTGCCTGAAACTATACAAAAAAGCAAATAAGCAAATGGATGTATAGAATTGACAACAACAACCACGCTGTCGAGTTTAAATAGCGGCAAATCAGCTGCACTTGATAGTAGTTGGTTGAATAAGGAAAATGAATTAGCAACAAGAGTTTACGGGATGTACATAGCTCAGTGGTTAACGCTTCTGACTTTGAACATCGAATACGCAGGTTCGATCCCTGCTGAAGTCTAGAAAAAAGAAGTCTGATGAGGAGATGTGGTGATCTCCGAAATAGTGCTATAACTTCTACCGCTTAGACTTTGTTGCTTTTTCAATTTTTCCTAATAAACAATCGTGGTACAAAGCTCAATAAAAATATTAAAAAGAAAAATATTAAAGTTGAGCGCTCTGGACGCCCTGTAAATAAATTTTTTGATTTTGAAATAAAAAAACAGGGGTGTATTTTCGATATAGAACAATCCTAGGGGAGCGAGCATTAAAACTCCGACTTTACTATTTCACATGCATTTTTGGACCACTCTAATGTACGTACACCACAGCTATGCTTATTCAATAATAGCTATAGTCAATAATTCAGCTCGCTATAATAACGGTAATTGGTACTTAAACGCAATAGCTGTGACCCCCCTGCTATGTTTTTTTGGCAACAAACATGTCTGGCCAAAGTTTATTTTGCTTTTTTTGCAGGTTATTTGTGCAGAAGTTAATGCAACATTTCACAGTCATTTTCGGAGAATGGACAAATGGTGGAAATAGGCGAATTTAACCATAATTATGAGTGTTCGTTGAGATATAGATAAATAAACTAAAAAAAATAGTAAAATGTTTATGGAATAGTTTTGAAAATCTCAGTGTCAATTAAAAAATTATACATAAGGGCGGTAAAAGTAGTATATATGTATGTATGTACACACATAGGTAGAGTCCTCGTTATCACTATAATGCACCGACCACCATTGTCGGTATTGACTGTACTTTAGGTAAGGTGATATATTGAATAGGTAATCGGAAAATGTTATAACAAACAATGTGCACATATGTAGTTATATGTAGGTATGTGTGTAAATATACACACACTGTGTTTATATTAGTGATTGTTAGTTAGCATCTAAATGCACGAGTGCATTGAACTGTCATTATGAAAGAAAGTTATCGTTTAGTGGGTGAAATGACGACGGGTAAATTTTCTCATCAACATTTTGCACATACATATGTTTGTATGTGTGTAAATATAAGTGTGTAGACACGGTTGAAGTCTCCAAGTCGTTATGGTTAATGGCTTAATGAGAAATTCTGGGTGTTGGAAAATGCTTAATACCCGCTTTGTAAATTACTCGGCCATGCCTACTACGACCTGTACTCGGTCACTTAAGAAGTCCATAATTAAGAAGTTA
This sequence comes from Rhagoletis zephyria, assembly GCF_001687245.7. Classification (NCBI taxonomy): domain Eukaryota; kingdom Metazoa; phylum Arthropoda; class Insecta; order Diptera; family Tephritidae; genus Rhagoletis; species Rhagoletis zephyria. The sequence continues at coordinate 9,065 of NW_016168950.1, forward strand.
AAATCTAGGCAGAAGAAAGTAAACGAAATCTACACCACTTCCTGTGGTAGAGTGGTAATTTTCATGAATGCTTTAAAGACGGAGTTTAGAAGAAAATTAAGAGGATTAAAATTTGATTATTTAAGGAAGCAAGACAAAATAAAAAAAAATCGGTACTTCTGTAAGCCGGGGCACAGAGTAAAGACTATCCAAAATACCTGCGGACCGCCATTACAAGCACAGAGCGAAGTGAAAAACTAAATCCAGGCAATAGTCGCTACTTTCTAAATTGGACCGGTAAATGGAGGAACGAGTACGCCAAACCAAAATTAACAAATACATACATCCCAACTATTTGTTGCATATAATGAATGTACATAACGCACACCGTCTTCAAAAGAGTCACAACTCAAAATTTGGCATTTTTGAGATTATGCGCTAAAAATGTACGCAGAGATATTATTTTAACTTTCAGCAAAAGCTGGAGCAAATTTTTGTTATAATTTGTTAAAAAAAAAACCTAAGGTAAAGTCGCCCGTGCCCATATGATTATTATATATGTGCTAATAAATAGTTTTTCGCATTTTCTGACAAACGTATTATTTTGAGTTGTGACTCTTTTGAAGACGGTGTGCGATATGTATGTATGTATGTAAATGTATGTGTAGTTATGAATACATATACCTAAATTGCATTTGAGTTTGCGCAGCGAGTTTGGTTGTGTGTGCAGCATATGTACATATATTAGTTAGGTAATTGCATAAATATATATATATGCAAATTTATATAGGCTCTCAGCAGTTGCAGTAAAATTATAAGGTACGTTGACTGCCAAGACATTGCCAACAAGTGCAAAAGTTTCCGCAGTCGAAGAAAATCTGCAGCGACGCAACGTAAATTGGGTTGACTGAAATAGTGAAGATGTATGTATATAACTGGATATGTACTTGTGTTGGTACTGACGCCCAGTAGTCGAAAACTCGAAAAACCCAGACAACATAAGAAGGCGCAACTAAGTAAATAAAAATCCAAAATTTCCTTTTTTATTGATTATGCTGCATTTCATCGAATTTATAAGTCCCCAAATCATCTTAAGCAATAAAAAATTTTAGTCAGTTACGGTTTTATTTTTGCATTTCAGGGACTATATGAGTTAGGGCCTTTCTATATTGAGGTAGCGATATGTTTGTGACGATTCTGGCTGCAGCTTTTTTAAATTGAAAATGGCGGGTCCAATATGGCGGATAATTCTTCCCAAAACCCGATATCTGGGTGATCCTAGTCACAATTCTGCATCACCGGTATGAAAATTCAAAATAAATTACAGTTGAACTATTGCCTCCTTGCATACAGCCTAGTAGATTGAAAATTTCAAAACAACGGATAAAAAAATGAGATATTCGAGTAAGCTCAGCGAGATATCCTCTAAAATACTTTGCATCGTTTTTAGAGACACAAAACC
>NW_016168950.1:11899-18316 GCF_001687245.7 Rhagoletis zephyria
ATATATATATATATAAAGTAAGAGTTGCTTTTGAATCGAAAAAGGTCAAGTTATTAAACTTTAAAATCACCAAAAACCATATTCGCTTAAACAATGCAAATAATTTATAACAGCGATACTTTTAAGATGGCCAGAAAGCCCCCATCTAAAATTTTTGTGTCTTAACTGAGTATTAACAAAATTTTATAAAGGCTGAGATTTTAAGTCGCGAATTTCGTCAAAACCCTCGCTTTTAATAAACACTGCAACCCCGTTATTGTTGCTTTAAATTCTATTAGGCCTTTAATGCGCCATCTACCGACCTTTGTTCAAAGCTGAATTCCGAAAGAAAATGAGTTCGGTCCTGTCATACTAAGGTTTCCTTTCTACTACTATAGATAATAGAAGTTTTTAATTCGTTGGAAATTTTGTGGGACTCTTTTATTAAAGATGTGGTTAATTGAGATATTTTTCCCGATTTTCGTGATAAATTTAACAGAGAATGTCTGACACCGGTGGCCCCGAACTGAAAAACCGTTGTAAAGTCGTAAGGCTATTCTGGCATATGTAGCGACTGCGTCGAAGCGTACCTTATCGGTTAGAAAAGCCTAAAATTTACAAACCTAACCATCGTTTTAAGGTTTTTTTTTCCGCCAGCCTTTTCGGACTGCCGACCATTGTGCTAACGTCGTTAAATAATAATTACAGTAATTTTCGAAATTTTCTCAAACGTTCATAACAAAAGGAAAATGAGCATAAATTGGAATTAGAAAAATTATAGCGTTTGGCATTAAGTGAATGTAATCAACAACATTTAGCCGATAATCATGCGACATTTCTTTAACCAACTGACAATGGTGAATGAGCTTAACTTAAATACGTAAGAATATATTCTGTTCATCATTATTATATATACAAATATACATACATACAAAAATACATACAATATGCAGACATTAGGGTGCTTCTTAAAATGTTAATATCGAAATTTTTTATGGGACGCCCTTTACTTCGTTCTACGTAGAAAATAATGGCATCGAAGAAAATTTAAAATTTTTTTTAATATTTTTAGGGGCCGCTACCAGATTGGAAAATAATAAAATTACCACTGAGCTTTTTGGCAGCGACCCCAAAAAATTTATTTGAAATTTTTTAATTTTCTTCGATGTTTTTATTTTGTACATAGAACGAAATGAGAGGGTGACCCATACAAAATTTTGATTTTTACATTTTAAGAAGTACCCTAGTATACACACATTTTGTGTGCACTTGTCAACTTAGATACTTAACTGCCAATCTTGCTATAAATTTTTTCCTACAAATTAAGTCAATTCACATACACACACACATATGTACATACATATGTAATAGCAAACATGCACCCACCCATTCAACTTTAATCGAGATTCGCACGATATTTAATTATTTAAACTAACGAAATTTCTAAAAACCTGCGGACAAGTTGAATGAGGCACGCATCAGCCAGCAAAGCGGCCGCCGCAGTAAATAATGACATTCGCTGGCTGGGAAATTATTGCAATCATCCATAATTACGTCCATACATGTTTGTAGATTAATTAATAATTGCATAGGTAGCCGCTACTAATTAAGTTCTGGTCGCAAAAATTTAATCAGATATAAAGAGGATTCGCGATATATGTGTGTATTTCAAAAAAGCTGCAATTAAAAATAGTTTTCTCCTTTTTGACGGAAATGCCATCACGCAGATATTAAGTGTGAGTAAAGTTGAAACGAAAAAAAAGTATAGACTTACACATGTATTTATCTACATATTTGGAAATAAAACATTTAATATGTATGTACATAAATGCAAATATTTGACACAACTTTGTTGAAACAATTTACCTGTTGAAAAAGTTAAAATTATTTTTAAAGGTAGTCATTTGCTTTGAAGTCTCTAATTTGCTATGGAAATGATAGTGAATTTTTTTAGTGACTGTCTCAGCCTCGAAAGTCTTGTCGGCTCGTAATTTGTGTGAAGTGAAAATAGGAAAATGGATAAGTATGTACATTGCCGGTTTTTTTTAACTGAAATCGGAGAAGGTATTTGTATAGTTAATTGCTTTCTCTATTTTTTTTTTGCGTTATTGAAAATGTAATGTTTTTTCGTTTCATATTTTATAAATGAATATATATTTAGTTCATTCTACAAACAGAATTTCAAACTTGGGACAAAACGAAGAAAAACCTAAAGATTTTCAGAAGAATTCCAGCTTTTTAATCAGAATTTTTGCATTGAGTTCGAGTTGGCACTTTTATAGTCCATTCTATTTTAGTATGCAAAGTGCAAGTTTAAAGATGCTAAAACCAGACAACGTATATAAATTTATATTATATCCGGAGATCGTTAACAATGATAAAAGGAAAAAAAGACTCTCTAAGGCAGGGGTTCTAAAAAACTTTTAAGTTGATGGAACCCTTACTAACCACATTTCATTTTGTGGAACCCCACATCAAATTACTAAAAATCAAAGGCAGTGCAATTTAAATACGAATAAACACTTTTACTAGAAATAGTATAAATACTTTAAATTTCAATGTGAAGAATGAAATTATTTCACTGTTAGTAATTATTGTATAAAAGAGTAGTTCGATATAATGTCTGAAAGCTGTATGAGCATTTCAGGGGTAGCATCCAATTTCGACCTGAATCTGTGCTTTGTATAAATGTAAGCTGAAGACCCTGTTGACGGAGGGAGTACGTTGTGACAGAAGGAAGCAAAATTAAGATGACCTTTTAGCGACTTCATGATATTTACTCTTAACACTAACCCAAAACTCTCGCAGAGACATAGATATTTACAAATCGTCGCCTGGGTAAAAGATTGTCGTTTGTTAATTTCGGCAGGTTGTGGGAAATCGCAATTGAAGTGCATTTTCTCAAAAACGCGAAGATAGATCTTCTCCAAAGTCCCTGAAAATGTTCCCATTCTTTGATTCCGGCCGATAGCAAATCTTGTAGACAAATCACTACCCCCTAGGCCATCGTCTCTAGCTTAAAAGCCCATTTTGCCGACACTGTGCAGTGCTTTTTTTGCACACGATATGCGCTTAGAAATAGAGGCTTTTTGACTCCTACTTTTTGTGTGGGAGATGTCAATTCTTATGTATGTAATGTATGCGCATATTTATATTGTTTACGTTTCCAATAATTCCGCAGGGTGTGTCCCTTTTAAGGTGAACTGCTAAGTGGCACGTCGGACGTACGATTGAAGTGTTGGAAGTGTTCGTAGACATAACTATTTGTATTTGCAGGCTTGATTTTTCATTAAGAACTTTTTCTAGTTACATACTCGAGTATGCTTTTTGAGATATACAATTTTCTTACTTTACTTAAGCACAACTAAAACATACATACATATGTACGTATTAAGGCAGTTTTATTATGTCAATGGTTGCATGCAAACAAACTGTTTTTTTAGTCCTTGTCTTGATAAGTAGGCGATATAAAATGCCTGCTGTTATTTTTTTGGTTTTTACACATTCTTGTACTTCTACCATTCCTTTCCCTGCAGGGAAAGCTACTAGTTGTGAACTAGAATTCAGCCCAACTCCATCTTGTTTCCATACTAGTGACTGGTATTTTCAATATGGCCTACGAAATGTCAAGTGTACGGCTATGCATTAACATTACTACTAAGTAGCATCATATTGGCTGACGACTATCCCGTCAATTCATCTCCCGTGAAAAGAATAAGAATGTCATTTTCCTCGCGGTTCAATCTCTAGGTAGCGAATTTCTTTCTTTCTGTTTCTTTAATGCATTTTTTTACTTTGAGTTTTTTATTGTACTTTTTTTACAGTACCAGATGCGGCAATTTTCTCGCGAAGCCACATCCGAAACTTTTGAGAAAAGTAATTAATTGCGTTTTAGTTTTAGCTTTGACAATTCAAAGGCAGATGTAGGAATTGGTAGGCCATCGCTTTAGCTCATGCTAGTTAATGAACTGGTATTTTTACTGATGCGTTTGGCTTTACACTGCAGGGATGATATAGTTACGTTTTGTATCTACATACATATTTATGTACATATCGCACTTTAAATCGAAAAAAGTCACAACTCAAAATTTTTAAAAATTATATTTTTTGCGATAAAGCAGTTCACATGCCGTGATTCTAACGTCCGCCAAAATTTTTTCTTCATCACTATCTTTTTTAACTGGAAAAATATTATTAAGACTGCTGTTGTTTTGCTTGCGTCACTTGTGCAGCATTTACAGGTTTTTGGCTCTCCAACACATTTGGGATTTTTCGAGTTGTGGCGCTTTTTGATTTACGTTGCGATATGTATTTATTTGCGTAACTAAGTGCCCTCAACTGATGGCCTGATCTTTCGCCAATTCATTTTTATTGGCGATAATGTGACTCAAGGACACTTAAATATAACGCACTGACAGGCATACATTGCCATTTCGTTTGGCCGTATAAAAGGTGGTAGCAGGATGTTGTGTGAGAGTTCGTAACACGGGTGACAACTTTATTCTGCTATTATTAGGCAAACTACTGTGGAAGTACAATGTTGTAAAAAGATGTATATTGAATTAAAAAAGAGCTAAGTAACTAAACATTATAACCTTCACATCGTTCTTATCATTGTAAAGGGCCTAAAGACTTCCACCTTGGCTCAAATTAAAGGTCTTGAATAGCACTATAGTGAATCCGAAAGCAGTTTTTTGTGTCGCTATAATTGAAAGGACTGGGCGTCTTCAACGGCGGTCTATTCAACTTAGATAAGTTACAACAGCAGGGGTTATTTTAACTATTTTAAGTTTAAATGTTTCCATGCCCAGTGAAGCGGGAGACACTTGAGTCATAAAATCCAAATATATGGCTTCAAGTTAATGCAACATCTGCTCAAAGCTATCTCTGCTTTTATTTTATATCAAAAATTTAATTTACAAACTTTTTCCTGTTCAGAATTATCAAATGCGGCATTTAAATTGCAAACATTTCAAACATGAAATTACACTTTTGACAGAGTGCCAAGTGATACCCTACAACGGAAGCGGAAACAGTTCAATGAACTTGCCTGAATGCAACAAAAAACGGGAATGACCAGCCATGGAGGGGGGAAAGGTTAGGAATTTAGGTGGAATATGTATTAAGTGGCGCAGCTCATAATTAACGGGCATTCATATGCAATGGCGGGCGCCAGACCGAATGCAAAAAAAACAAAAACAAACATGAATTGAGGTTTGAAACAAAAACGACGATAATGCGAACAAAATGCAACCCTTTTATTAGAACAGTAAGCGCACACTGTGGAAGGGGAAGTAGGTGGCGGTGTGTGTCAAGTGGGAATGAGTGAGGGCGGCACGTAATTGGAGAAGAAGCGAGCAGTGATTAGTGGAATGCTATAGCGGATTTGGCGCTGCATTGGAAGGCAAGAGAAAGACGAGAGGAAAGCCAAAAAGGAAAATGTAAATGAAGCAAATGAAATCGGAGGAAAGTGAGATGTAGTTCGGGCCGAGCGCTGAAGGAAACGAAAGCCGCTGTATAGACCCAGTAAAAAAAAAAAAAAAAAAAAACCAAAAAACAAAGTCTTTGAAAAACTTGTAATTCTCCATTTATAACTACGATTACTGCAAAATTGGTTCCGAATTTTCTCTTCCAACAAATATAAGCTTTATTTTCGTTATTTCCAGTCACTGAGTTCTTCGAAACGCGTTCAGAACCGAAATGAAACCAATAAATAAAAACTATTTAACTTAAATGTATTTACGTTTTGCTTTTAATTTAAAAAAAAAAAAAACTTTTTCGAAATGTTTTTTGTTTTTATTTTTGATCTGTTATCACTGTTGCAACTTTCGCATATGTACATATTTTCAGTATTCCGCGAGTGTCTTTCGATGGTAAGAAATCGAGATGATGTGCTGCACAAATTTTTTTTTCAAAAGGTCTATGAACCACAAGTAAAATGTTTAGAAAACCAACTCACCTGCTGTGCAGCCTAATGCCAATGCCAAGAGCAATGCCAGGATATGCGCTGCACTGGACATCGTTTCCGCTTTAAATAGTTGCTTTTGTTTTCGCAAATACTTAATTTTTTTTTTTTTTAATTTTCGGCTGCAAAGGCACTTGTTGCTTAATAAATAAATGCAGCTAATCTTTAGATATGTATGTATGTATGTATGTACTTTTGACTTTAGATTTTTGTTTTCTTTGGCGCAGAATAAAAACACGCCCACACACAATTTTCCCAGTAATTCGCTGTGCCAAAATCGAAAATTATTGCATTATGCACTTTTTTGAATTGGCAATTATTTTTGAAATTTTTCAGGTTTTATTTGATTTTCTAAAATTAACTGCGCCGCAAAATTATTTGCACAAAATATTGCACATAAATTTAAAATTTTTTATTTTTTGAATCAAAATTTTTAAATTTGTGTCCCGCTTGCAACTGGCCACTAAACACTA
>NW_016168951.1:0-8964 GCF_001687245.7 Rhagoletis zephyria
CACCAGGTCCCGTCTTATTCGCAAAACCCTTGTAGACCAGTGTTATCGAAGGGAGGGGAGATTCACGGAGGATCATTACTATACCAAATACTAAAATCTGATTTGTATTCCAGTCGCATTGCAGGATTTCTTTTTTGTGTGGTCTATTGTAACATGCATTTTTATAAGGTGTTTCCACGACCAATTTGCTGTTAGTTTAAATCGTTTTGTATTAACGATTGATAAATTTATACTAAATAATTCTGTGCATTAAAAATTTTTGGTAGCAAAGAAAAAGTATTTTTTCGTATAAAGGTAGTATTTTGAAAAAACCGCAGTATACATTTTGGAATCCCAAAAAAAAAGTATTATACTGCAAAAGAAAGTATAGAAACGAGCGCTAAGGATGGACTATGTATTCATAATCGAACAAAAAGTCTGATAAGTTAAACACATAATTCAATTATACATACATACATACATAGATTCTAGCTGGCTGATTATACATATTGGGGTCCATAAATGTGTGATACGTGGACTTTAGATCACACTTTGTAAAATAAATACATACATAGTACATGTATGTACAGTGGCGGTCAAAAGTGGATGAATGGTGTTTTGTGTTTAATATTTACAATGATTTTCAAGATAAAATTTGTTCATGCTTTAACCAAAATCATATAAATCAAAACTTTCAATGCTTAATATAGAATTCAACAAGTTTTCATGTTGTTGTTGTTGTAACAGCATACAAATTCCCCAAAGAGATTTTGGGGAGTGTTGCTGGAGTGACAGTCCTCCCGACTGTCGTGGGAACGAACAAGTTTTCATCAACATTCGTTGTTGTTGTTGTTGTAGCAGCATACAAATTCCCCAAAGAGTTTTTGGGGAGTGTTGCTGGAGTGACAGTCCTTGGCCAGATATAAATCTGGGTCGTTCCGGTTACGTAGACCCGACTGTCGTGGGAACGCATCAACATTCGTTTTTAGCTTTAGTTGGGCGTTCCAAGCACGACGATTACCTTTACACAAAAAAAAAAAACAGATCAAGCTTGGTGACTTACTAATACTTACGCTACATGTTGACGACATACTCATACATAGTTGGAAATAAGTTATCTGCAATAGAAAACCTTAAAAAAGAATTGACGAATAGATTTTGAGAGATGTCAGACTGTGGCCAACTAAAATATTTCTTGAGTATGAAAATTGAAAACTTCAAAAATGGTTTGCAACTACCTCAATAAGCAAATACTGAAACTCTTTAGGAGAAATTCGAAATTTCGGAGGGCAACCCAGTGAAAATTCCAACGGAGAAAAATATGCATTTAATTTTTAGAGAAGATCCAGGTTCTTTGGAAAAAGATATAGAGCTTTTGGGTAGTTGGAAATATGGGTAGGTTTCAACAAAACCCATCCGAGAAACACTGGCAAGCCCTAAAGAGAATCGTGCGGTATATAAAACGCTAAATTAGTTGGATACGCAGATGCTGATTTGAAAGGGGATATAATTGATAGAAAGTCAATTAGTGGTTAAGTCTTCAAAGTATTTGGTTGTAATGTATCATGGTCTTCGAAGAAACAAACAACAGTATCTACCTTTTTGAGTGAAGCAGTCTCAGAAGCTATTTGGATCAGAGGATTAGTCAAGGACTTGTACCAAATTGGTAAAGTCTACGTCTAAAAAGCTTGATAAATAATTATAATCGGATAAAGTTTTGTTTATTGTTTATTGCACCAAAAGCCGTTCTGCTTAACACAACTCTAAAAGCATCAAATCGACGCAAATTACGGCTAGGAACATAAAAATGGATTCTCTCAAGTAGGGCCAGGCGCTCAATTTTTCCCGATAGGTTTCCCAATAAGAATGAAGCAGCCTGAGAAGTTCTACTGTTGTGCAAAGTTGGTAGGCTAATTAGCCGACAACGGGAGATGATAAGATGGCAATGGTTCAGCAAAATTTAATGAACGTAGAGCAAAGCGTATAAATACCTTTTGCACCTTTTCTAAAGAATTAGTATGAACTATATGACTTTGTCTCCAAATAAAGGCAGCATACTTATTCCAATTTGGAACGCACAAACGCGGTATAAAGCATCTTAATAGTATAAGGATCGGTGAACTCAGAAGATTGAGTTTTGAGTCGAAATGAACACCAAGATCTTTAGTCTCACTTTTCGAGTCAAGGCAAGTATTTGCAATAGAATAAGATGTTGGTTGGTAATTGTACTTTTGATTTAGAAAATGATACTTTATGGCATTTCTTGATGTTAAGGAAAAACCGATTTTCAACACACCAAGTATAAAGCCTGTCAAGCTGCGATTAAAGATCAGCCGAATTTTTATACATCTAATTTCGGAATAAATTTTCAAGTCATCAGCAAACAAAAGACCCCTAGCATTTGAAAGACAAGAACTGATGTCATCTTAGACCGCATCTCGTACGTGATATATTTAAGGAATCCCGTCCATTCCAACAGCATCGAGAATATGCTATCTTAGTTAAATATACATACTATTATATAGCTTAGAAGGAATAAAAGGTTAACTTATTTTAAGCATTAAATTTAACTTTACTCAAATGATCAAATGACTGTAATAAATAAATAAATAAATAGATAATAAAAAGTATGAAGAATATTGGACCTAAGCTGCTTCCCTGTGGGACCCCTGAAAGAGCAATAACTGGCTTCGACTAAACACCATCAATAACCACCGTGCTAGTTCTCACGCGTAAGTAGGACCTGATCCACTCTAAGAAGCCCGAGTGGATTCCCATACATTCTAATTTGGTCACTAAAATATTGTAGGAGATATCGTCGAAGGCTTTCGAAAAATCTGTGTACATATAAATCATATCAAATTGAAAGCCGTTACGAAAGGTTGAAAAACAATCATCTGTCAAAACTGCCAGGTTAGTTACCGTGAATCTGCCAGATACAAAGCCGTGCTGATTAGGGCTAATTGGTCTATAATTCTCAACGTCGCCTTTGTTACCAGTTTTCAAAATTGGCGAGACTGACTGTCATCAATAAACAGACCTTCAGAAAGAGATTTATTAAAGTTAGTAGTAACTTCACTAAAGAAACACAGTTTTTTAACAAGATAGCTGAAAAACCATCTGCATCGGTCTGAGACGAGCTTTTTATATTCCTGATAATAATAATAGATTGGCGCTTACACATTCCTTAGTGTTTGGCCGAGCTTCTCCTCCGATTTGTTCATACCTTTCACTTGAATTTATTTGAAAAAATCTAGTAAAAGATCTGAAATTTTAAGAAAAAGCATTTACTAAGGTTTTATGAATTCGGTCCATTATTATCTATAGTGGTATTCACCAAATTGAGCAAGGGCCTGGCACTCTGGCAGAAGAGCAGATGAGCTCAAGCAACACATATTGCCATAAAAGTCTTTAGTGTTAATAACGATTTCCAAGTAAAAGAAACTCTCTAAAGTCAAGTAGGTGACAAGGCGCGAATGCGCTGAATGTTTGTTTGATGACAGGATATATTTCGTCTTGTCCTCGTTTAACACCAGACCTATTCATTTTGCTTCCTTATACAATTTGAAAAAGGCAGAACAGACTTCGCGGTTTTTGTTACCGATAATGTCGATGTCATCGGCATACGCCAGGAATTGTACGCTCTTGTAAAAAATTTCTCCTGAGTGGTTCAGTTCAGCGGCTCTTATTACCTTCCCCAACATCAGATTAAAGAAATCACACGAAAGGGTGTTGCCTTTTCTAAACTGGTGGTATTGCTCTACGTCACTTTACACAGACCGTATCAGTTTCGCGGACATGCCAAATTCACACATCGCGACGTATATGTAGGTGACTAGGTGGTCCATGGTGGACCTACCAAGTTTAAAGACACACTGATAAGGCCCAAAGAGTTCGTTGACAATGGTGTTCGGAGTGCAAGGGGGTATAGTCGTTATTCTGGGTATTCAGTTACAGGCGCACGACTTTACTCAATCCCGACTCTTGCGTCCTCGTTCGCTCACTCTGGGCACCTTGAGCAACCCAAGTGCGAAATGCGGAAACCGATCCGAGTGGAGCCTTGGCTAACGGCAGAAAGAGAGAGAGCTTCGGTGGGGCCACTCCGACTTATCCGGTTTAAGGGCTCACTGAAGTCTGCAGCTCTTGTTCACCAGTAGGTGTGGCTGCAAGCGGTCGTCTGAATTGGAGCAAGCGGCTCGCTATATAAACGTGTTTTCGGAAGCCATTGCACAGTGGTTCAAAATTGGCATTTTGTGTTCACAATTGACTGAAGCCTTCATGTTACACTCAATTTGATAATTTTTTTTAATGAAAACTAATAAAGATTTCAAGAGACCAGCAGTGGAATTCCGACAATCGGTACGATAAATATCTATCGCTAAAATTCTCCAAGTTGATAGCCGTGGTGCCTAAAAGTACGCAACAATGAAAAGTAACAGAAGCAAAGTGTAATCAGCCAAATCTGGCAGTATGGGGGCATGTTTTTAGATGTTGCATGCGCCTACTTTTCTTTTGGAGATTTTTAGCGATCAAAATTAGCGATAGCGAATATGTATTAAATTCTTTAGTGCAAAGTGCAGAAAACGTAGCAATTTTGAAGAAAATCAATTCTCCTGTTCCAGTTAATAAATGTTTCATAATAAAAGCTATGTCCTCGAAAATAATTATAGGGTTCTCCCAAACCGAAAAAAAAAATAAATGATATTAAAAAAATTTCACCAAATCTTTTTCTTTATAATTAAATTTTAGTACAATAAACTACAATTTACAACTGGCTAAGAGTTCGCACTGATTTTTAATAATTGTAAAATGAGCTTTGTCGACATATGCTGTTTAGTTTTTGCCTGAAAGATAGACTTAAGTTGTTTTGTCAAATTTACACAGAATTGTTTTCAACTAGTTCCTGTTATGTAACACTTTGCACTACAAACATTTAGAAATCGGGCTCAACTAGTCTAATGAAAATTTTATTAGTTTTTATTCAAAAAAATAATAATCAAATTGAGTGAATTTCACAAAATACCAATTTTGAACCACTGTGCATCGCCTCTCCAGCAATGGGCTGTGCGCTGGGTCACGTAAAAATCCCTTCCAATGAAAACTGAATGGGATATACAAAAGTTTAAATTGGAATTGTTTAATGTTTTCAATTGTACCCTCAGACATATAATGGAAACTACAAATAAACAAATAAATAAATAAAATACATACATAACAACAACTGGCTCTAAAGCTGCCTTTACACGGGTCGATTTCTGTTGGTTGTAAAATCGACTAGCCAAAGCATTGAAATTTTACGGTTGAATTACCAAAATCGACCCGTAGAAAGGCAGCTTAGCTTAACCCTTTCGCACACAAATTTTTTGAAAACGTTTGCAGAAGGAAACTACCCAGTAGCAAAATGTAATGTAAAGTAATCGAAAAAATAATCAGTAAAACAACCCTTTTCACATTCGAAAATGCATTTGTTTCCCCAGAGCGATGTCCTAGGAAAAGTGGGGCATTCAATTTTGCATTACCTAAAATAAGTAAGTAAGTTTTGGGAATTTTTGAATACATTAGAATGGTGATTACATATTAAACAGTAACTGGATCTAAAACTCATAAGAAATACGTTCGATTATTTTTCACGCATGGAATGCATTACTACTTTTCCCACTGTTTAATGATATTTGTAGCTCTAGACAAGATATAAAATTTCCATAGAACTAGAGAAAATAATGTATAAACAGCTAAAATGGGGCACGAGTAAAATTTTAATGCTCCCGTTGAGACAAAAAAAAATGCTACTACCCAATAAACATTTGGATTGGAGATCAAGTGCAGATCCAATACAAATTCTAAGGTCCAATGCTAATTTTCAAGTGTACCTCAATTGGAGAACCAATCCATTCTCTAACAAAAGGGCACATTATTTATGGAACATAATCTGAGTTCTCCACTTGAGAAAAGCTTGGATGCCAATTTGAATATAAACTTTATTCAACTTTTATTCAATCCTTGGGAAAATTTTGAAGAAAAATGTTTTTATCCTCTTGAGAATCAAGAGATTCTCAAAGATTGGAAAAAAGTTACAAAAATTATTGCTTTTATCTACGACGTGATTTTATAACAAATTTTTTTACGTCGGCATGTCGACAGCCGCCGATTAAGCAACTTGTTTTCTCGGTCAGAAAACCTCGAAATGTATTTCACAAAAGGGCAAATGTATTTCAGAAAAGCTCAAATGTATTTCAGAAAAGGCAAAATTTATTTCAGAAAAAACCAAATGAAATTCAGAAAAACACAATTGTTCTTCAGAAAAAATCAAATGACTTTCAGAAAAACGCAAATATATTTCAGAAAAGGGCAAATGTATTTCAGAATAGCACAAATGTATTTTAGAAAAGCATAACTGTATTCTAAAAATATTTTTCTGAAATACAATTGTGTTTTTCTGAATTTCATTTGGCTTTTTCTGAAATACATTTGGTCTTTTCTGAAATACATTTGAGCTTTTCTGAAATACATTTGCCCTTTTCTGAAATACATTTGATGTTTTCTGAAACTCTGAGATATGTAGTTCGGAAGTAGCGCTTTGTCAGACTGTCTCTAAGGGCTGGTTTCTCCAACTCAACTTAACTTAGTTAAGTCAATTTTCTTGACTAAGGGCCGTTTTCTGAAGTAACCTTTAACTTTAAAGCTCAGTTTATATTTAAAGGTTGGATTAAAAATAAATCTATGTCTAAAGTTAAGCATTTCTATTATCGGTTTTTGACGTATGTATGTTTCTTGGTTGTAAACCAATTTAAAACCGATAATAAAATGGTTTACTTTAGACACAATTGTAAATTGCAATGTAACCATTAAATATAAAGTGAGCTTTAAAGTTACAGGTTACTTGAGAAAACGGCCCTTAGTCAAGAATAAGCTGTGTAAAACGTAGGCTATTTTTTGACTTAAGTCCAAAAAGTGGCTAAACTAAGCTAAGTTGAGTTGGCCATAAGTTTTACTGCAGGGACTTATTCGCACGCACACAGTGACACCAATTGCACGCACACTACAAAAATGCTCTGCCGAGGCTGCCCACCTCTGCTTTAAGGTATCCATAAAAAAGAGCGGACTTTTTTACACAGTACATCTATGGAAGATAAACTCGGCCCCTCAACAAACTTATTAATATGTAGTCAGTATTTTCCTATCCTTAGACACGGATTTGGGAAGCTAAGGTTGCAAAGTTAATTGCAGCTTTTTGATATTACTAACTTTAGTGTCGACTTAATTTTGGCTATAACTACCGGCCTTGTTTCCCAGATCTGTTTTTAAGAATGGAAAAATACTAACCACAACTACGGGCCAAAGTTCGCATGTTCGATGTTTATTACTACGATTAAATTCCCAGAAATACTTGAAAAAAATTTTCCTAGTCTTATCAAAATAATACTAATTAAAACTAATTTTGATCTGCAACATTTAGTTCAGTAAATTGTTATTTCGTGCTACTATGGTTAGAATGTTTTTCGATCAAACTGTTGGATTGGGAAGCTATCTATGAAATAAAAAAATTGCTGAAAAACTGTATTTGTCTGTAAATTCCGCCTTCAAGAAAAATTTCTATTTCCGGCTTGTTTAAATTCTCGCTTAACGACATATAAATGAAAATTTAGAAGTTATAAGTTTTAAGGGTAATTATCTAGTTGGGCTTTCAACGCCCAACATTTTTTGTTAACTTTTGATCGGGTAAAAAAAGTTAATATCCGCTTTCGGATTCTTGTTATTTGAGGGCCAGACGCGTCCAATGGTACCCGCTTTCCAAAATTTTGACCAATTTTGGAGGTTGAAAGCCCTCCTAGATAATTACGTATTGTAACCCTCACTTCCTTCTTTCTGTATTGCCATAAAAAGAAGCCGAAGTATTTCTGCGCAGAACTTCTTTCTGAATAGGCGGCCTCCGGCCGAACTTAGGGATAATAACCCTCACAAAGTAGAATTCTCTTTCTGTGTTGCGAAGAAAAGAAACTGAACACCTTTTGCAGAGACCACCTTTCTGCGTAGGTTAATAACTTTTGATCGGAAAATTTCTTGCTTCTAGTATAAGCAGCCAACTGTTAAAAATTTTATAATAGCTCGTACATAAATAAATAAAACATTCCTTCAACTTACGAATACTTATGGGAAAAGGTATCTAAATTTACACTGAGGACAAAAGCGAAGTATCCCTCAAAATTTAAGGCGAAAATGTATCCAGTTGGATACATATGTATCAAAACGGCAACACTGCTGGCAAGTTCCTGGATACTGCTGGAGAATACGAAAACTTAACTAGAACAAAAAAGTGAAAGAGGAAACGAGAATAAAAACGAGAGGATCTGAGAAAACGTCAAAAATAACGACGCGTCGATTTGGGGATAGCGCGCGCTGACACTCGTCGACAATGGATAACGCAACGCTTAGCGCTCCAATTTAGGGACGGCAGTAGGGCTGTTAGTTTTCGTTGTTTTCTTTGCTTTGTTTACTTTTCTTTCTTCTTCCCATGAAACAAGATGGCGCAGAACTCGCTTCAAAAATCGACTTTTTTCAATCTCTTGTTTTTGCGTGCCCTTGTATCGTTCGTTCATGGATACGTTTCCCGTTTGCGATCACACCTAAAAATTGTAATAGATTATGCAGTAGTGCCAATTTACAATGCCTTCTGAACGTAGCAACCCTGCATGTCATTAAAACGCCATTTTGTATTTCATATCCGTCATATTTTAATTGAGGGAAGGATTTTATCTTAAACTTTAAAAGAATAATGCCAGATACTGGAAAAAAATTGAGTGAACTGCGTGTTTATGATTTGAAAGAAGAGCTTGAAAAAAGAAAGTTAGAAACTTCTGGCGCTAAGGCAACTTTAGTGGAGCGGCTTGAACAGGTACTTATTAATTTATTACCTAACGCATGTAAAACATGCAGGGTGATGGAAATATTCGATACACATGCTGTAGATATAAATATGAATTTGCA
>NW_016168951.1:12449-18315 GCF_001687245.7 Rhagoletis zephyria
TATATGCGTGTATATATGTAACATCAATAATTATTTTAGGCGATCAAAAGTGAGGGCTTAGATCCTGCAAAATACCTTTTTATGCCTAATACCAAAGCCACCCCTAAGAAAGCAATGGACGCAAAAAAAGTTGGTGGAAAGCTCATTGAAGAAATTAAAATCAAAGAAGAACCTATTGACGAAGATGATCTACCTATTAAAACAGAAGATGGCGGAGAGGAAGAATACTATGACGAAAATGACCAATTCGAGGGCGATGACGACGATCAAGTCGACCAAGTAGGCGATGTGGATGATGAATGTGTAATTATCGAGGATGAAGTAGGTGATGGTAATAATGATGGCGCAGATGAAGAAGGGGATTATCATGATGGGCCTGAAGGTGAAGAGGAAAACGCGGGCGAGTCTAATGAAGAATCAATAAATTTAACTATTGGGGAAGAAGAGCAAAAGCTCCTACACGACGAGGTGAGTAAAATTAAACTAAAAAATTATATTAATTATGAAATGTCGAAAGGCGCTAAATATCAGATGAGGTTTTTGCTTTATAAATGTGTTTTGCAGAAAAATACTTGGGATGTCTTACCCCGAGTTAACATTTTCTGTGTCGGAATGGTTCCCCATGGGGTTGTGAAGGGTCGAGGGGTCAGGTATTACTTTTTACAAAGTTTTCCATACCCAACTCTTGATTCCTGATTTTAATGACGCCCTACCAAAGTGGAATTTTTAACATCTTCAAAAGCTTGTATTTCGAAAACTATTGACCCGATTTTAAAAATGAGAACACGGTATAGATAATTGAAATACTGATATATTGTATACTGATTTGTATATATTTATATATATTCTAGGAAACAAAAACAAATTTATGGCTGTTACTTATTTTGAAAATAGGTTCAATACTTTTTCGAAATATAAGCTTTTGAAAATATTAAAAAATCCACTTTTTAAACCACCAAGTGCCGCCCTTTAATATCCGCAAAAAAAAATTATGCCATTAAAATCAGGAAAAAGGGGCGGATCACTACCACTCTTAAGTTGAAATAAGAAAGGGAGTCTAATGCATTCATGCACGATATGTATTTCCATATCGTTGCCTTAATATAGAAAGGCCCTATCTCACATCGTCGCTGAAATGCACAAAGCCGTAACTAACTAAAATCTTTTATTGCATAAAACGATTTGGGGCCACATAATGCGATCAAATGCATCATAATCAATTAAAACGTAAATTTTCGATTTTTGGTTAGTTACGGCTTTTTGTATATCAGCGACGATGTCAGATAGGGCCTTTCTATATTAAGGTAGCGATATGTAAATGCTACTTTACTGATATGTACTAATAGATGCATATATGGTACATACGAGTACACGCAAAAAAGTAGCATTTACATAATATGTATGTGCATATTATGCAAATAAATATCGTGTAAGAGAACTGTAACCAGGAAGCTTATACTACTTCTTATTACACAAAGGTGGGGAAATGTATTCTATAGTCGATATTCAACATTACATACATCATAGGTTTTGATAGTTGTCCTCTCCATAGCCGTGAAAATAGTAAACTTCCGCTAGCAGGTCAATTCTGGGCTGGTAACAAAAATGTTGTAGCTGCTGAGCAGGTCAATCTACACTGTTAATGAAAATTCTGCAACCGGTAAATAAGTTCCTGTCAATTTTTAAAAACTTTTCGCAATCTGTCTACTCTTGTAACAAGTAAATTTTGTTGCCATCTAAGTTGGTATTTCCCCGTGAAATATGCAATGCAAGAATTTCCTAAACTCTTCATACCTGAATTACTAAATATTTAACTGCATTACCAACGCACCTATATGGAATCGCTGTAAAAAGAACACTTTTTGCTAATTTTGTTGCGGTAGGGGCTTACTTTTGATAATAAAAATTTCCGGTTACAAGACTATCGGTAACGTCCAGAATAGACACCTGTAAATGTCGAAAACCTTCCACTGCAGCTGCAAGTACTGGCAATTGCCAACCCGTCTGTATTTCTGCCTAAATAAAGAAATTTTTAGCGGTAACTTTATGACCAGGGCTGGGAAAAAATGCCAGAAAAAACGGAAAATATGCGATAATTGTCCTTTAAGTAAGGTACGTTCCTCCAGGGATGAGAATTCGATACTCAACGAAAATTTAGACACGCTTGCATAGCTCTTAATACGAATTTCACATTCGATCTTCGATAGCCAGTGAAGATCGAAAATCGAATGCAACTCATAATAAGGGCCGTATACTCGAAATCTTCATAAAATTCTCTAAAACATTCGTCTAATTTCAAGACCTGACCTACCGGTACTCACACTTTTTTTATTACTAATAATCTTTAGCATCTACATACATATCAGCTAGGGCTGAATGTAACCCGAAAATGGTGTACTAAAGTGGGACTGAATGTAAATCCAGTAAAAACCACTATAGTACCATTCTCAAGGAAATATAAACTTGATAGTCTAAAAACTGGGAAGAAAGCTGTAATATCATTTATGACGTGTAGTTCCATGGCAGTAAAGAGTTGGTGATGCACACCAAAGATACTGAGTGGATCTACACCACTATAGTACGACCCTCTTTACGAACTATATAACTCGGAACAATTAAAGGCTGGCATGCGTATGCATGCCCGGAGCCATGAGAACTTGTCCAACCGCATCCTTGGATGTTCTTTTAGATCTTACCCCTCTTCATATTCTCAGTCGAAGAGAGATAGAGGAAACGAAATTACCGATAAACTAGCGAAGAAGGGTGTATCGACCCCTTGCAGTCCAAAGCACTTTTAGGAACATTTAACCTAAAACGCTTCAAGGAATGTATGAGCTTATCAAAGAATAACTTAAGAATTGTTACATGAATCCTGATAGGGCCCTGCAGGCTGAACTATCACCTGACTAAACTGGGAATTTACTCGCACGAGCGATGCAGATTTTGCATGACGGAAAACGAGGCTGCACAGCACATCTTAGAATAATGTCCTGCACTGATGCACAAACGCAAAGAGCACCTATGTGAACATCTGATAACCAAAAGCGAAGTGAAATCCATAGGTTTAGGTTTCTCGGTTACTGGATTAATAGACACACTATAATCCATGAAGGGGGGCACAATAGATCTTAAGGTCGCAGTGCTTTATCCACAACAATAATAATAATAATGCTAAATCAATGAAGTTCCATTCAATTTGTTTATTATTTTTATTTGATAATCTCGGAAATACATACAGTAGAAAATAACATTCGTTTTTAAATTATGAACCGAAAATTACCTTTTCTGGTCGAATGTATATGTATGTACTTAGATGTAGTTGGAAAAAATTTAACTAACTTAATTCGTACTTCGATAGATGTTCTGTTCTAGTTGTGGATCCAGTAAGTAATATATCTTATATTCATTCATTAATTCTATATTTAAAATTAGTACAATAAGACTTAGTCTTTTGAATGTAGCTAAACAGATTCAGAGGTAATATTAATATTAATGCAGGAAATAAAACAAAACAAAATATGATATTAGATCTCACTAAATAAAATGTATAAACTAAAAATTATGGACTAGATATATACTTATTTAGATGGTTCATCCACTCGAAGAGAAATAGTTATGGAGGGAAATTTTAAAGTTGCTTTTGTAGAATTACATTTTGACGGCATGAGGAATAGAATTCCAAATACGAATAGCGTTAATGAAAAACAGTCTGGCACAATTTTTAAAGTTATATGAAGGCAGAATTAAGTCAGAGGAACGTTCCGACTTTGGAAAAATAAGTTACAGATAACGCGGGGTTCTCGTATGTATGTATAAGTTTATAGAGGAAAATGCAGTTCCTGGCTTTTATGTAGTCTGATATAAGCAATTTTAGTAAAGGCAGGGTTCATGGCCAAAATACGTATTTTTTATTTTTTGAGTATGCATTAGGGTGCCCTCGAAAATGCTTTTTTTTTGGAAATTTCAAGACCCTACCCCCGCATTTTATTTGTTTTAATGATAAATCATATTGCCTATTTTTATAGATTTTTTAAAGGTCATTTAGGTCGATTTAGGTCAGAAAATAGGATATTGTAGATTTAGCAGTTTTTGAATAACTATTTTTGATAAGATTTCAAAGATCGAATATAATCTTAGAAGAGGTTATAGAGGCTTTTAAAATGGTATATAATAATTTATTGTCGGATTAGACTTGTTGGGATTTTTATCGAGTAAATTTTAAAAATATCCATATTTATCTTATTTTTTTAAATTTTGACCATCGATAACTTCTACAATTTCAAAATATGGAGTACTATCTAAAATTAAATCTATTTCCAAATAAAGTGATACGCCATTTATTGCAATCGCCTAAAAATTGTCGAATTTAGGCGACTTTTCTTAAATACGGCCTTGAATTATATGTGTGCATGTACCGGAATTTCAAATATATATATCCGTATCTCAAACACCACTCGACCGATCTCAACTAAATTTGGTAAACACATTTCGCTTAGGCTTCTTAAGCGCCATATTGAAAATTTTTGAAATCGCACAAGTAATTTATAAACAAAAAATAAAACCGACTTCAATTCTCGTATACAAATTTAGGATTATCGTTAATTTCTTTATGATTCGATAATCGGATTTAGATTAAATTAATAAAGGACCACCTGTGAGGTTACACCTTTCCTTTAAAAAAAGACTTATAGAAATCGGTTGACGTGGTCCAAAGTTATGCGGTAACACACATTAAAAAAAATATTCCGACGAATTGATAACCCTTCTCCTTTTTTGTTAAGTCAGTTAATAAAATCCCTAAACTTTGTGCAAAAGTCAGAAAAATTCAAAAAATTTGCGCACTAATTTCCAATATCTAATCAGATTTTTTAGAAAAATTATAAGTATGTAGTTTTATAGCCTATTCAATTTTAGTATAAAAAATTGCATGTTAGAAGCTGCTAAAAATTGCGTTGACGCAATTTCTTTCATATAAAGTATGTTCAACAACTTTTTTTGTATGGAAAAAATTATAACACCGTCCATTAAAAAAATTCCAAAATTTTAATGCGATTTTTAAGCAGCATAAAATTTGCATTTTGTTGTACTAAAATTGAATGGGCTATCAAACTGCATACATACTAAGAATTTTTCTGAAAAGTCGGGAAAACTCTCCTATAAAGTGCGGTCGTTAAAGGGGCGGTGGGTGAAGAGGGAGTAAGCGTGGATGGGGCATGAACCGCCATTGAAAGAAATGCAACTCCTGACCCACCTACATACGTCTCCTATGGGTCCCTAGGGACCCCTTAGAAAAATACAGCTTTTTCAGCCGAGTACCTTTCAAATGTTTGGAATTAATTAAACTAATTGAATAAACGAAAATTTACATACTTCTTTCATCAGTAAATCGCAACAAGATTGTTCATTATTTAATACTTGCGCCGAGTATTTAATATTCGGCTTCGCCCGAACTTAGACTTTGTTACTTGTTTGTTTTCGATCCGTTGAACCGAACCGAAACCCCGGTTCAAAGACCAAAAACCCCGCTTTGACGAACCAACCCAAAAGTGCAAAAACGGTTTGAACCGCTGAACCGAACCGACAAAAGTTTTCATCTGGTTCACGTCCCTGATTTTGATAATATTAGTGTTCGCTATGCAAAAAATTAGTACAAGTTGGTACCAATTGTTACCAAATCGTGTTCGTTTAGCCAAAAACCCAGTAAAACTTGCAAGGAGAGAGCACAATTTTGACATTTCAATTGGAGGGGAAATTGCAAATTCGTGCTGGGAAAATTTTTACCAGTAAGAATTTGCAAGCAGGATTGTGGTACACGGTTGCATTTTTGTGAACATTTATTTGAATCAACGAGTTCGTTAAATTTAAA
>NW_016168952.1:0-18312 GCF_001687245.7 Rhagoletis zephyria
TCTGCGGTACTCGCCGTCGCCAACGCGTAATGGCCCGTAAATCTTCCGCCAAAACTTTTCTCTCGAATACTAGCCGCCTCATCGGATGTTGTCATTGTCCATGCTTCTGCGCCATATACCAGCACGGGCATGATGAGTGACTTATAGAGCGTGGTTTTCGTACGTCGAAAGATGACTTTACTCCTGAATTTCCTACTCAGTCCAAAATAGTACTTGTTGGCAAGAGTATTTATGCGTGGGATTTCCATGCTAACATTTTNGGATTGCTGGTTCCCAAGTAAACGAAATTCTCTACCTTCTCGAAATTATAAATGTCGACAGTGACGTGGGTGCCAAGGCGCGTATACGCTGACTGTTTGTTTGATGACAGCAGATACTTCATCTTGTCCTCGTTTCCCGCCAGACCCATTCGCTGTGCTTCCTTATCCAACTGGGAAAAGGCAGAACAGACTTCGCGGTTTTTGATACCGATATGGAAAAGTAGTGTATATACAGCGTATGTAGAATTTCGTTAGATTTCATTAGTCGTATTTTCTATTAAAATATTTAAATTGGTTCTCAAAATATAAGTCATTAAGTGGAACCACTTTTTGATTTCAGCTGAATACCGGAAAATTTAAATTATCTCGAAAACTCGATTTTCGGTACCAGAGGGCGATTCTATATAGGAATTGTATAGGAGCATCCGCGCAACCAAAAAGAACATAAATTTGTGATCTAGTGTTATTCTTCTTACCTGCATACAATTATTATTTTTTATATGAATTCCGAAGTAGTTTTGTTCTGTTGTTGGCACAAAGTGCTCGCTTATTATTTGAATCATATATGACTTCTAAAGAATACATATATATAAGAATCACATTTTTTTGTTTGTGCAACTCATATTGCATACATAAGACTCAGTTGTTCTGAATGCTCAGAATATGTTTGTGGGGATACTGCATAGGCATGTATGTATGTATGTACATTTGTATATTCGCCACACAAATGACAAGGCATCAGCCCACCGTTCTTTGTGCCGTGTTGACATTTGCAAGCGCTAAGGAGCGCTCATTTATGCAGACATATCTACATGCATACATACATAACGCGTGAGTAGGTACTTGACTTTCTCCCTTAAACAAAAATCCACAATTCATCACAAATAGAAAAAAAACTACGGAAAAATAAAAAAAAAATACAGAAATGAAAGAAAATTGTGAAGTGAGTAAATTCTACAACCTGCAGCAGAAAAAGGTCAATGGTGACCTAAGTGCGTAGGCTAAATATTGGCAGTATCTAAATAAGAGTATATGTGCACATTAAGTGTATATACCTATGTACTTATATATGTATATGCATATGTATGCAGTAGTGTGCCACTCGTATAAGCTGAAATGACTGATGACCTAGATCGTGATTCACATGTAATCAAATTAGTAGGCCATGCACGCTCCCAAGCACAAGCTGCTAGTATTGACATAATGAAAAGTTGGCGATAAACACTAAACAAAAACTCAGAAAATTCTCTTAATTTACCACACTCTGTCCATAAAGTGTTTGTTTACTAATAGGAGCTCTCTATTTAACCAATAATTTTATTCCATATAGCAGATTACCATTCATAAACGTAAACTCTTACTTTCTGGAATATGCTGGGATGCAAATTGTATCTCAGAAAAAGGTCAATTGTTGCGTAAAATTTTAGCTGAATCAGCTGATTAACTTTAGGACGACCAAAAACTTATCATATTGGCATCATCGTTCCGCAATGACATTCATTGAAGCAACAGCGCCTGAAACTTTTGCCATTAACACGAAAATATTTTAACAGTTCTAGATAGTGAATGTTGCCAGTTCATAAAAATACGTAAAATGCTTACTTTATATATTCACGTTGTGAAAATATGTATACGAAAATTATTTCTCATGGTCCTGAAAGCTCTAAAAGAGGTATGCTTGGTTATGGTGATGTAAGGGTAGGCATTCAGGCCCATTGCACCGCGACCAAATTTGATCCATTCTGTCCCCTACTTCAATTTTAATTATTTAGTATACACAATAATTGTATTAACGCCTGCTGCGAAATCTGCAATAGCTCGATATCGCTGAGCGAATAGTCGTTTAAAAGTTTGGCTCTCCGGTGAGCTACGGTTGGGCAGGGTGTAATGACGTGTTCAATTGATTCCCCTTCTTCACCACCGAACCTGGAAATATCTGTACTTCAGAGGTCAAGCATGTGCATGTGTTAGTGCTCCACACAAAATTTTTAGGTTTTAGGTTTGCACTCTGTAAGGGTTTTGATGAGAACGAGTGGCTACATATGTACAGCTTTAAGGACAGATTGGCTGTCCGAAAGTACGGTGATTTTTGTTCTGGCATATCGCCTATTTATTTAGACGTAGACGGTCTCCAGTGTGGCAGCTGGGTCCGGCTGGAATATCATTGAATGATCAAATGAAAATGTGTAATTATTTTTTCATGAAAAAAGGAGAAAGGAATCATGTTACTCATGCGCCATATTCTACATGCCGTATGAGTAACATTCTCCATGTGAAGGTTTGATTTTTTTTTATTCACAATGCAAACCCAAAATGAAAATATCTTTTGAAAATTACCTGATCTAGAAAAACGTTCAATGGTCATGGGTGCTCACCCTACTGGAAAAGCGTTAGCCACAAACATACCTATCGTCGTATCTGTATATCATCAAATACATAGAAAACACTGCCAAGTTTATTCTGTTATAGCTTATATACGAGTAGCATGCACAAGTAGATTTACCAAATACGAAATAAGGCAATTAGTTGCACAGTTTTGCTTAATTTGCATTGCTGGTTTTGTGGATGAAAAAGAGCCTGCCTGAGTTGATTTTATCCCGAATATCTATTTTCGTATATTCCCATTTGGGATTAATGAACATTGACCCATTTTTCGGTAGAAAACAAGGTGACTTTGGGTAAATTTAATCAGCACATACTTATGTATGTATGTATGAATATATGCATGCACATATCTATGTACATTAAAAAGCACAGGTAAATATGGCTATGAACGAATACGTATTTATTCTCCATTATGTAATAATAATAGATTGGCGCTTACACATATGTTAGTGTTTGGCCGAGCTTCTCCCCCGATTTGTGGCGGGCGCCTTGATGCTTGTCACACAAAGTGGAGGGACCTACAGTTTTACGCCGACTCCGAACGGCGATTGTATTTTTATGAGAAGCTGTTTTTCATGGCAGAAATAACACTTGGAGGTTTGCCAGCGCCTGCCGAGAGGCGACCGCTGTTAAGAAAAAACCTTTTTTCTAAATTTTTTTGCGATGTGGCTTTGACCAGAGCTTGAACCCTGGCGCTGCAGAGTGGAAGCGCACACTGCTTGCCACTACACCACAGCGGCTCCTTCATGTACCTCTGGCAAATATACAGATGTCTCAAAAATACATTTTCCATCCGGTATATTGACAATTTGAATCCGTGAAAATCCAATTAGTGTGTCATTTGTATCTTTATAAACAAGCTCTAGGGTGATTTACTTGGGTTTTTCAAACCGGTTCCAGTTTTCTTGAATTATTTTAGGTGGGTTTTTGAAGTTAGATGAACTGATTCGAGTGGGCTTATAAAGAGGTAGTTAGCCTCATCGGGCATCTTCTTCGAATGAGGCTGCACAGTTTAGCCTGCTAAAATATCCAGAATAGAACTTTTCGCCTGCAATAGGTGGCTTTGGTCGCCGATGATGGAATCCAAGAAGTGAGAGCTGACGAAGGTGTTGATTGATTCTCGATGATTAGCCTGTCTATTATTTACCCTACTTGTATAGTTAGTCGGTCGGGTTCAGTGGATGGTATTTTTCCATTCTCTAGACAGTCGGTTATATATGCTCGAGTTTTCCCGACAAAGGAAGGTAAAGATCGGTGAAGTTATTAAGTGTGAATTTTTCATTACCTTTTTGTGTTTTATTTGTAATCCAAAATAGTTAGAACTTATTTTGTCACACTGATATATGAATTATCATATTGGAATTTTGGTCACGATTTCTGACTAAACTTAAGTGTTACTGTAGCCAAAGCATGTAAAATAAAGCCATTCTTTTTTCAAACTCTCATTTTTTCGAATATCTCGTAAACTGGCTTTCGAAAAGGCGAATAATCGAACACCCTAACCGACTCACATATACACATCTATGTAAATAACTATGTATTTGTGTGTATGCAATGATTGACAACGTATGTAACTTGCAGGTAACCCTCGTTTATGTTGTACGTTATATGACCTTTAAAAGTTTCCCTTTGCATACATTGTGGCGCGCTGTTGGCAAACTTTTCCCCCAACACAGCAAATGTCACCTGCTGTGTCAGTTTGGCCTTAACTGCTGCACCATAAATACTCCCACCACCAGTACCACCACACACCTGCTGGCACAATCAATTGCCTGTGTCTTGTCTTTGCGTTATTGCCCACTATGTACTCTGTATGTATAAATGTAGTTCCGCATTCACTTACATACATACAAATGTACATGTATCTAGTTATCCTTGCGTATTTATTTTGACCACGGAAGACAATTGGATTTGTGCGGTTTCTAATCCAATTTATTTTGTCTTAAATGTGTTAGCTTATTTGAATCCAACAACCTGCCAACAAGCTCAGCAGCAGCTCACCAGTCAACCGAGCAACCAACCAAATAGCCAACAAACCATGGAGCCATATGCTCAACTCACTATTTAATGTTGGAAAATTTCAAGTTTCTTGCTTCTCTCACGTCGGTCATTTATCTTTTTGCTGTGTTCATCGGATTTCTATTTATGCCTTTTTCGGTTACCGTACCTTCTTTTTCATTTTCCTATGTTTTCTCCATGAATATACATATTGCCCATTTCTTGGATTTCCGGATTTTATGCTGTTCTATGTAGAACGCTTAATAGTCGATTTGCGGCTTCTACAGGATTTCGTTTTAATTTCTATTGTTTTTGATAAGTTTGTAGTGTGCAAACCGAAAATTTCCTGCCAATAACTACAATGGTGTACAACCTCTTTAAGGTATATGGAGTTTTTCTTGCTGTGTTTTAATATGGTAATTAAAATTAGATACAATTACCATGAGTTGCCAATTGAGGAAGAACAAATTAATACATCGAGGAAAATTTGTGAAAAATAACAACAAATTTAATCGGTTCATTTCTAAGTATGGCTTTTATATGCTTCACAGGATTTAATAAAAATTAAGAAGAAAATTCGTAAATACGTAATGGAAATAGAACGAAAAAGGATGGTTATTCTCCGAAAATAGTAGGTGTTTTGCAAGCAAACTACGCCGCCATTGTGCGGAGACATTGTCGTCGCTTCGTCGGACTATATACCAGTAGCTCGTTTCTGTTACGCTTTTCTACCGATTGTTTCTCTACTGGTAGAGAATATACGTCATTCTCTACTACTCATTAGCTGTAGAGAACAACACGGCGAATTCATATCCCAATTCTCCTTGGTAGAGAATTGTTACAGAAACGAGTTACAGGTCTAAATAGCGAGTGGTAATGTGAACGTATCAGTATCTTTAAAATTTTTCCACTGGTCCATAACCAAGACCTCTTAGCTAAAGAAGCTATGCGGCTATGTGCTCTTTGAAGAGTTTCCTGGTATGGAAGTTTCCTAGAATTGGGTCAACTTGGGAAGTAATTGTGTGCTTAGCGCGGCAAGGTACCCTACCACGGCGGATAACCAGCATACTTGTAAGACCAAATATGGCCGAACGTTGAGCTGAGTGAATTGAAGATCAAACAGCTTTTGCCACCAAAAGCTCCGGACCGAACGAACAGTGCACGGTTCCCGTATTAGTTGCGGTCAAAAATAGTAAACGCGCTTCGATTTCGAAACCTAAAAAAATTGTTTACCGAATAGTACACTTTGAGCTGCTGGACTCAGTTGCCGAGTAACAGTTAAGAACTCAGAGCCACCACAAAAAGAAATTCTTGAAGCCAGAAAGAGTTGTAGGCCAAATTGCGATAAAACTTTCGGACAACAGACATCAAACTAGGATGAAAGAGTTTCAGCAATTTATATCAGCAGGAGACACCGACAACTGTCACAGACCCACAAGTAAAGACTTTGCGACAGAAAGCCGCCTGTTCGCTTGCCCTTTACAATACAAATTACAAAACTTTCTCAGTTTAAGTGATTTTAAACCTAAAAATTTTACCTCTGCATATGAAAATTCAAGTTTATGGCGAATACTTGCCTATATTGCTTGCGATTATATTGCAACTTTTGGTCTTGCAAATAATTAATTGGTCTTCACTGTCGGCATAATCGACCGCAATATACAATAGCCGGTCAGCGCACAATGGTACAAAACTGGCACTTACTGTTCATAATTCATTTCAGGTTTAATTATACCCGAGCGCACTTGTGCACAAGGGTATATTTACTTTGTTCGCATAACGGTTGTTTCTAACAGCCAAAAGGAGTCGAGACAGATATGGACAAATGTATACATAAATGATCAGAACGAATAAAGAAGTCAATTAAGCCATGTCCGTCCGTCTGTCCGTCCGTTCGTCCGTCTGTCCGTGTACACGATAACTTGAGCAAAAACTGAGATATCTCAACGAAATTTGGTGTGTAGGTTGCCCTTTATCCAAGGTAGGCTGCTATTGAAAATGGGCGAAATCGGACTGTAACCACGCCCACTTCCCATATAACGGTAT
This sequence comes from Rhagoletis zephyria, assembly GCF_001687245.7. Lineage (NCBI taxonomy): Eukaryota > Metazoa > Arthropoda > Insecta > Diptera > Tephritidae > Rhagoletis > Rhagoletis zephyria. The sequence goes on from NW_016168952.1 coordinate 6,690, forward strand.
TTTGGAAAAAATGCAAAAACTGCGATATTTCAGTAAATCTTAGATGCAAATTGTAGAAAAATAGTATATGGAGAAAAATTGTGGTAAAAAATAAAATATTGTGAAGTTTTTGGAAAATGGGCGTGATCCCACTTATGATGAAATGTCCTATCTCAGGAGCCGCTCCACCAATCCTTACCAAACTCAGTACGAGGCTTTGGTAGGGGCTAGCTAAAAAATCTGTTGAAAATCTGTGAAATCGGGCAATAACCACGTCCACCTGCCATATAACGATAATTTTCAGAAACACTAAAACTGCGATAAGCCAGTAACTATTGGAGCTAATTCACTTAAAATCGACGATTACAATAACCACTTATCAGGAAATTAGAATATTATACATTTTTGGATAATGGGCGTGGCGCCACTCATTCATGACCACAAATGTGTATCTCGGTAACCGATTTATAAATTTCTACCAAACTCGGTGTACTTAATAAAGTTGGTACGGAAAAATTATTCAAATCGGACTAAAATTAAACCCGCTTCCCGTAGATTTCAGAAATACGAAAACTCCGATATTTCAATAACTGAGGACGCTTGTTTATACAAGCTAATATTAAAAGTTTTTATGAGTGCTAAGCGACGCCAACAGACTAGCATGAGTTATAACAAAACACCCTTTTTGTCGCTTAAAAATGTTTATTTTCCAAAACAATTGTTTCAACACGTGCTATCTTCAGTTGCTGATATTCCATTCTGTTATCGAACAAAATTATTAAAAATCATCGCGAACTCTTAGTCACTTTAAATTTGTACTTTATTAAATATACTAAAATTTAATGATGTATAAAACTTTATACCACAATTTTTTTCAGAACTCTAAACAAATTTTTAGTTTTGTTGAAAGTTTTGATTTCCTCGAAAAATTGTTCAATACCATTTAAAATTTTCTTAAAATTTTTTATACTTTATTTTTGGGGAACACTACATACAATTGTTTTCAACAAGTTTTTATTATAAAACATTAATCAACTGTAACAGGAGAATCGATTATCTTCAAAATTGCTACTTTTTAAAGACTCTGACCTAAAATATTTAATATATAAAAAAAAAAAAAAATCAAAAACCTGGCTCAACAGGTCTCTTGCTAATTTTATAAGCTTTCATTAACAAAAAAAAATATATCACATGAACAGTAAACTTCAGTTTTTCACCACTGTGCAGCTTCACTTAACGTATGTCTAAAAGAATTTCGAAGCAATGTCAGTCCATAACAGCATTTTGACATGTTGCCTTCAAACGACTGACCGTTATTTAACTTCAAATGCGAACTCATACAATAAGATGTCAATGCCAAAATACATAGAGGATAATTTCAAAATTCACATTCCACAATGCAATACCAATTGTTAAACTGTCTATGACAGCTGACCGTTGACAGCAAAAGTGACAGACAAAGCAATGCACACAACACAAATCCACGACAAAACACGAACACCTACATAACAGCAGCAACGCCATTACACCTCCATATAAATACATACATACATACAACCTCAAATAAATAAACACTAAGGACAATATCACGCATACAAACGCACTTAAATATTACACAAATTTACCTTGACTGGCAGCTTATATTTAAACTTACACCTGGCTGTTGTTAGCGCTAAGCTATACTTACATACATAGCTAATGCAAACGTTGTAAGCTTCTTTTTTGTTGTCGCTGTTGTTGTTATGTCTGCTGGTGCAACCTGTCACATTACCACACACGCAATTGACGTTGTCACCTTTGCAAATACCTCTCATTGCTGGCAAGTGTTGGTGTGCAAGGCGGCTGGCCATTAAGTCAAGCCGTATTGCAGTGGAGGAGTATGCTCGTGCAATGTAAACAACAACAAAAGAACAACAGCAATAAGCGTAACTAACAGCAGCTGCTGCTGATTGCTGTTGTTTTTGGCGCCTGGATTGCTGCTAAGCGATCTAAACAATTCAAGTTTATTTACTGTCCACACACCTGAACGAATGCCAACATGCAAAAATAGCAGAAGCAACAGCAACAGCAACAGCAACAGCAACAACCATGAACACCAACGATAGCACTGATAATAACAATGACAGCAGGCGGTAGACAACAGACAGCAGATAACAGATACTCGTACCAGATAGCAACAACACCAACGCTAGTGGCATATAAATAGCAATCTACTCACAGCACAAAGTATGCCCGAGTGTCCTTGCGATTCTAGCTGACGCTGTCATGTATTCAGCCATGCGATGGGCGTTGTTGCAAATGAAATTCTTACAGCATCCATCTAAGATGCAAATGCATGCGTTGACGGCATTCCAACCGATGATACTTGGTACAAGGTACTTGCCAGATGCGAGTGACTGAGTGACTTATCCAAAGACTACAGGCGGTGGTTGAGTTGGGATGGTCCCTACAGGATACACAGCAAAATATTTGCGTAGGGTAAATACATTGGAATTACAAGAAACTTAGTTTGAGCAGGCTTAACAATAATGCTTACCAGAGAAAAAAAAAACACAACTGCAGCTAAAATTACGACAATAATTATAATGTTGCAACAACTTAGCTGAGGATGTTTGTGTGGGTGGAAGAGAACTAATGTGGCATGTAATGCATTGCATTTGTGCCACATGCTAGCACACGTATTCCATTCTAAAACGCCTACATATTTACATACACAAATGCATAGGTATATGTATATTCACATATGTATGTAGTAAATATACAGCATTAAGTACGAGAAAACGTAATCGTATTTAGTTGTACTACTAAATATTTAATGCGCTAAGATTTTGTGAGCACACGTACATATGTACATATATGGGGCGTTCCAGACCAAAATGGACGGGGTTAACACTTCATGTGTTAGATTTATTTAAAATTTTTTAGGGTTAATGGATAAGTATAAATAATAAATAAATATATAATTTGAGTTTGATAAATACATTTTTAAAAACTTTACAGCACAAAACCAAAAATAAATTGATTTAATGGTTTTCCAAATATCTCGAGAACGGGGCGAGCAAAAAATAAAAAAATCACACATAAACACATCGAAATTCTCTATGAAAAGAAATATTTTTTAAATTTTTTTCTTGAAAAATTTGTAACAGAAATTTTTGGATAAAAAATTTCTTAAAAAAAAAAATTTTTAAATCACAATGGTAGCTCTGAGTATTGCGCAATATTTAAGTATAGTATTTTTTTTTACACCGAAGTTTTATAGCGCTTTAAATTTAAATCTAATAATGTGCAAGTTTTAAGCTACCGCGAAATTGCGTTGATTTTTAATATTTTTTATGCTGACGGCTTCTTGCACTTTTTTCTTATGGAAGAAAATGCGTATAACCGTTTTCAAAAAAAGTTAAAAAAAAATTAACGCCAGTTTTGCAATCGATTAAAACTTGCACTTTATTATACTAAACAAAACAAAAATACACACTCAAAAAAATTTAAAAATTTGTAAATTCGTAATGTATTAATTCTCTCAACTTCGGTGTAACAAAAATTTCATAACTCAAATTATTGTAGAGTGCACCTTATAATACAATACTTAAATTTTGAGTAATGCTCAGAGCTACCATTGCCATTTTTTTTATTTTTTTTTTTGAGACAGGATATTTTCAAAAGCTAATTTTTGTATCACAAAATTTGTATGTGAAAATTTTTTCAAGAAAAAAAATTGTTTAAATATTTATTTTCGTAGAGAATTTTGATGTGAGTATGTGTGAATTTTTTCTCGACATATTTGGTAAACTATTAAGTCGATTTGTTTTTGTTTTTGTGCTGTAAAGTTTTTAAAAATGTATTAATCAAGCTCAAGTTTCATATTTATTTATTATTTATGTTTACCCATGAACCCTACAAATTTTAAACAAATCGAACACATGAAACGAGAACCCCGTCCATTTTGGTATGGAACGCCCCATATATATACGAGTAATGCGTTGATGTTGTGGTAAGGAAATTGTGCAAATACTCCCACATGCTCTAGCTTTCTAGTTAGCATGAAAGTATGGATTATATAAATGTATGCATTACTCTAAGGGGTTTTGCTTGTTTTAATAACCAAATCTAGAATTTCCAATTAAAATTCAATTCGCCTAGATACCAACCAAAATTGTGAGAAATATAAGAGCCAGTTACTTTGCATATAATTCGACAGATTACATGCGGAATACTATCAGAAAATATATACCTCACAGTCCGCAAGAAAAATTTCCGGTTACTTGCTGACAGAAGCTTAATGTTCACATCTACCTAGCTTTGTATTTATTTATGCATGTACGCATGGCCGCTGCGTTGGAGTTACAAAGTGAATAGGTAAATCTACATCATAACCAGATGCACAGTGACTCAGTACGTTGCTATGGGTTGCAAAATCTTCACACTTTTCGAAGGAATGCCAAATGTTCTACCTCACTCAAACAAAATGAAAAATGTTTCTGCGCACTATCACTCGTAGAAAATCGCAATCATCGACACCAGTTAAACTACAACGCACCATTTTCAGATTTAGTATTGCTATTTCAAGGCTTAGTAGTTACTTGTACCACTTTAACCTCGCTCGGCTTAATATCTACTACTAACTCCTGTGCACGGTTGCATCGCTTTCAATATCTGTGTAGAGACATTCCGCTGAAGCTTATAGACATCGAAACTTCTGTTACTCTAAATCGAACTTCAGTAATTATTCATTGCAAATTCTGTCCTTTACATCGAAACTTCTATCATAATTTAATTTTTTTTTTAATCTTCCATTCGTGCTTCGCTGTTTTCCTCACAGTATTAAACCAAACACAGCAATAACACAGGCTTACAAAAAAAAAGTTTATGCATTTTAAAAAATAACATTTTTTTTGTTGTCGCGGAAACCGAATATGGGGGTCCTTGACTTCTCAAGGTCATCTAGGGGTCATGCCAAGTAGATTACTTACTTAGGTAATTTTCCCAAGATATTTCCATTTTAAGTTTGCAGTTCTCCAGAAAAATCACAAGAAATGTTTTTCATTATCTGTTGCTTGAAAAAGTAATTTTCTGTTGCTGTAAATTTTCTTAAAGAAATAAATATACATACATGCGAGTATTTTTTTCTTGAGAGCTGCATACTGATTTAATTTTATAGGTCTTTCGGGTCAAAGTTTACCGATTTCAGGAAGAAAACCATTTTTCCCCGGGAAACGAGGTGTCAACACTTTTGAAACTTCATGAATTTTATTCTATTTGGATACTAAAGCGATACTTATTATCTCGGACTCGGAAAATAATAGATATATTTTTCTAGTTATAATTTTTTTCAATCATAAGTTCTTCGCGTCAAATTTGACCCGATATAAACAACCCAGTTTCTTATATTGTCGGGTGTAATATTTTGCTCTATAATGGCATTGAAGATTTTTCTGTTTCCTTTGACACCAGGCTAATTCCTTTCCTTCCCTCTTATTGCTCCTTTTAAATGCTTCTATATCAAGGAATCCGCAGATTTAAATATAAACGCGAAATGTTATCGAATTATATTTTGTTCGGAAAGTAAATATAAAACACATATTATGCTGAGATATCTGATAAATAAATTGAAAGTTACGTCTGCTACAAATGACTGGAACGAAAATGTTTTTTCTAAAGACTGATATTTCTTATAAAAAGAAAATGAAAGTGATTTATTTTGGAACATATTTCTATTATTCTTTGTCGCTTATGCCATTTTCGGTGTAATTTTTTGTTCAAAAATAGAGAATATTGCCACCCTATCGGAAAAATGAACTAAGAGCAACAAAAAATATCTACAAATTTATCAAAAATTTTACGAATTAATGAATATTTAATAATGAGTATTACATTCTATTTGATGCGTATGACATGAATGTGTGCTAAAAGGGGAATCAATAATTTCATTTTTATCAAAACTACTACAAAGTTTGCTTGGGATTTGTTTGAATTTCTTCCGCTTATGAGATATTTTTCAATCAAAATGGTTTGAAATATAGGCCCGTGGCCGGTTATTAGGATGATATTTGTTTGGAAAAATTAATGACGCTGTCCGGTTATTAGCACTGTCCGTAACAAGGAATTTCACTGTATTTCATACACGTATATTAGGGCGGGTCAATTTGTATGGATCGATTTTTTCGACATCGTTCCTTGCAGACTCAGATTCTTCATAATATTCTAAAAAAAACCTCCAGACCATAGCTCTAAAGTCAATTTTGAACCAGGGCAATTTTAAAAGAATATATCTTTGATTGATGCTAAGTTAATATGCAAAGTAATATTTACTAAATTGTTACGAATGTTATCTTTTTAATATAAATTTGTGTTTTGGGGTTTTTCGATACAAAGAATTAATTTTTTCTTATTTAAAGAACCGCTAGATGGCGCTACAAATCAAATAATATGTAATTTTTTCTAAAGACAAAAATTTTCAGCTAACTTAGAGGAGTGACACAATGGCTAGAGTTGTCGCCTGTGCGTGTTCTTAGCATACTAGCAGAGCCGGAGAGCTTTGTCCCGCCGAAAATTATTTTTTTATTGAAACATCTGGTTCAACGTTTTCACCAAAAAATTCATGGTCACGTTTGGTTTTGTGGCCGTCAGAAGGCGTATCCTCCATTGCTGCCTCCGTGGGAAGGTTCTTGCGACAACAATGATCTGGTTAATTGTTGGCAATTTCAAAATAGGGGAGTATCATTGGTCCATAGAAATCCAATATACATACATAGACTTATTTCAGACTAAACACCTTAAATTTTTTACAATTGTATTTATAGGCATTCATCCAGAATTGTCTTAATTCTGTTTAGTGGTTAATTTAAAAGTGGTAATTTGACTTCCGTGGTGTCTCCGAATTACTTTACTACCTCCAGCGGCTGTTTTTGCAACGGCATTGCCCCTACTACAATACAATATCTATATATCTCGAATATGAGCCAAATCGGATCATAAATACGATTTTTAGTAAAAACTCGACTGCACCGCTACCTGGCGTTTTAACGCGTGAACCTGAATTATACATGAACCCACTCAAACACATAAAAAATTTTATTAAAATCATTTCGGTCGTTTATGAGGAGTTCACTCAGAAAGGCACGTACCGAAGAATTATATATGTTACCGGCCAAACTCGATCTTAGGACAAACTAGTTTTGCCTAGGCTTAACTAAAACAGGAGGTGCAGAACCCCTTTCCGCGTAGGCGGCCTAGGAAAAACTAGCTCGTTCTGAGATCGGCTTTTGGCCGGTAACAAATACATATGTATTTACAAATAGGTAAAAGTTTCAATAGTTTTAAAAGGCCCCACGCCCCCTTTTGCAATAGCCCCCACAAATACTTCCAGAGATGTGCCGCATTCTTGGAAAGTCTGCAGTAGATGTCTCTATTCTTCTTCTTCTTCTTTATTGGCACCGTAACCGCCTAGGCGATTTTAGCCGAGTCCAAAACAGCACGCTAGTCATTTCTCTTCTGTGCCAACTGACGCCAATTGGAAAAGCCAAGTGAACAAAGTCCTTCTGCACCTGGTATTTCCAACGCAGAGGAGGCTTCCTCTTTCTCTGCTACCAGCATCGCGGCCCGCGTTGAATACTTTCAGAGCAGGAGCGTTTCTGTCCATTCGAACGACATGGCCAAGCCCGTGGAGCCGCTGAATTTTAATTCACTGCACTATGTCTATATCGTTGTAAAGCTCATGCAGCTCATCGTTGAATCGTCTGCGGTATTCGCCATCGCCATCCGTAAATATTTCGCAGAATCTTTCTGTCGAAAACTGCAAGTGCTACTTCATCACATGTTTTCATTGTCCATGCCTCCGCTCTATACACCAGCATCGGCATGATGAGTGACTTGTAATAGAGTGTGTGTGTGTGCAGCCACTCGCAAGATCAGCTCTTATAAAAAGAGGGGACTTCTCTTTAATAATAAGTATTGATAAATAGCCAATGCTCGCACGCCTACAGGGGCCTTGAATCACCTTTCGAACAGTAAAAAATTATTCAATTCCATTCTATGTATATCCCGTGTACCGAATTTCAAGCAAATCGGGCCATAAATAAGATATTTTCTAATAGATCGGTCCCTGGTCCTCTCATCAGAAAAAAGTATCCTACATATCGATCTTCAAAAGGTGACACAAAACTACACGTTCGTCAGAACATGCGAACAACTATTTCTTAGCACATATTTAAATTTTGTGTCTACATTATTCCCTTGATTGAAGTTGAGTTTAATTTCTAAAACATATGGCAACCCTCCTAAATAAAGGTCAGAAAACAACATTTTTAACCCATGCCAATCTATATCCGTACTCTAATAATTCATTTGAATTATTAAATAATTTGAGCTTAACTTATTACACATGTGGAAACCCTCTTTAACAGGGACCGAATATAATAGTTATTGAGGAGAAATTCACTATAAAGCAAATGGTCTACAACTAAGTGATACATACCAATCGATTTCTTTTTTCACCTAGAATAAAATTAAAAAAAAACTTGTAATTTTTATGCCCAATTAAAAAAAAATATTTTTGGTTTTTATTTTACAAACCCAAAATAACAATTGTTTTTGATTTTTATCTAAATAATCTGTAAATAACAGATATTTTTTTTTTTTATATTATACGTTTAAGATAACAGTTATCGCAGACTTTTATTTATAAAAGTCTTCAATAAAAATCAATCGATTTGAGATGGTTAACTTTGAATGCGTAAAAATTCATTTTCGAAAGTTAGATTTTAATAAAAAAAAAAAAAATATAGTGGAAGTGATGGCCCAATGTGATAATATATCCAAGGTAGATGGGCAAAAAAGTTTATTAACAGAAAATTATCTCGGAAAGCATTTGGAAGAAGCTAAATGCTTATGCTTGGTTTTCACTATGCCATGCATGCGAAAATTGCCCATTGAAGAGTTTTTGGTTTCTGAGACATTGCCATATTCTTTTCAAGAGGGTTTCGTAATCCTTCAATGAAGCGATTGACTTTTTCTGGCTCGAGAGACCACCAAGGTGTATCGTCATAAGCCAAATCAGCTAGTATACTAATTGCTTCGGCGAAATCAGTAATAGTTTCATTTTCTTTTTGGCGGCGGCTATACAATTCCAAACGGTACTTAGGTTTTCTGTTCTCGTACGTATAACTATAACACCTTTCCAAAGCACTCATAATCGCCTCATAGGTATTTCTTTCCAAAATGGGAATGGTCGCCAAAAACTTCGCCGCAGGTCCTTTCAAATTTAAAATTAACATCGTGGATTTGTCTTCCACGTTCCAGTTACTTGCTGTTGCCGCCTTTTCAAATTGTAGCTTAAATACCTGGAAAGAAATGTTGCCGTCAAACGATGGAATGCTCGTTGAAATATTTGGACTATCCATCTGTAGTTTATTGACACAATCTTTAAACTCATATATCTCGGTTTCGATTTTATCCTGTCTTTCTTTGACTTTCCCCTCACCATTTTTCGCCTTTTCATTTTCTGTGATGTTCTTCTGTCTCCCTTCGATCTTCTCCTTATCTTTTTCTTCGGCTGTATCGTCTATTTCATTCGCTTGCGCGCTAGGTTTGCCTAAATTGTCCTGAAGCATTGTAATCTTTGCATCCAGTTGCGACGATACCTGGGAGACCTGTGATACCAACATCCTCATACGTGTTTCCTGCGCTTGCAGCTGGGAGGAAATCTGTGCCATCTGGGATTCCATTCCAGACAATAATATGCTCATGTCCCTACGCTCAGCTAAACAAGGAGCATTTTCTTTTTCTACATTCGTGGTAGAAGTCGCAGAATTAACTGGAAGAGCCAACTGCAACTCAGGGCCACGACCTTTCAACTTGTCTTCCTCGATTTCGAGTTTATCCTGTTGCTCTTTATTCGCATAATTTTTCTCCTTATCATTTACTTCGATGTTATCGTCTCTTGCTTTGAGTTTTACGCCAAATCTGTGAAAATTATCCTGTTGCTGTGTAATCTTTGCATCCGGCGACGATGAAAACTGCGGCATAAGTGATAATACTTGCGACGATACCTGCAATGGCAACTGCAATATACACGATTCCTGTGCATCCATTCGCGATGATATACGTGTTTCCAGTGCGTCTATTCGCGATGATATACGTGATTCCTGTGCTTGCAGCTGGGATGAAAGCTGTACCATCTGCGACTCAATTGCAGCAAAAAATATGCTCATATCCATTCCTCCAAATCGATGGCTTCTGCTTCCGTATCTCCTGGTAACCATTATTCGTATTCTGCTTTCGATTCCAAACTTGTGTATATAATTCGCTTTTTCAATTCACAAAACTTGACGACTTTCTCAATTGACCTTAAATTCTTTGACTGATAAAACTGGAAATTTGCTTAAATGTTCGTCAATTATTTTATTGCTTAACAAATACTCAGTCTCACGTAAACTTTACTGGACAGCTCGCTGTTTACAACTGATTCCGTGCCACGTTTGTATTGCATTTATACGTACTATACCTGTGCCACAAAGAAAAATATGATTTATATTTGCCGTTACCTGAGCCATATGTGCAGCTAATGGAAAGTACCGCTTAGAAATTTGCAAAAACTGTTCATCATTGTATGCTGGGCGCATGGACAAAACTAGTCTAGATATTGTTGTGTGTGTGTGTGTGTGTGAGCTTCTATCTCTTACGCTCTTGTGAGTTTTGCGCATATAATAAACTACGGCGTGCTTCTAATAACAAAAGGATATGTGCATCAGCCATTCACCAAGCAAAATGGTAAGCACCTAACTCAATCTTTTTGTTTTTTTTTTGGTTTAGGTAATGAGAAAGCAAGTAATGCTAAGTTTCCTCTAGGTATTAAATGGCAAAAAATGGTAATGACAGTTTTGGGAATAAAAAAATTTTCGTGTCATTACGTTTGAAAATATTCATTAAATTCCAGTTTCGTCCTACCGACTGTTACTGTCGTTTTTTTTCACTAAATTCATTTACACGTGGAAGTTTTTTAATGACACCAATTATTAGTCATAAGAATCCATTCGCCATAAGAATCCATTGAAAATTTGTGTAAATAAATTTATGTTTAACGAGGTGTTAAGTAGCTTTTTTTTCTAAAATAAATAGTTAATTATCTCCCGGATCCACAATATTTGAACCACTTCCTTTCAAATCATATGTTATCTATGGTGATTTCGTTTCTACCAAAAGAGTTTGTCTTTTGATTGCCCCTTTCCCATTTCGTGCTCGATTCTAAATTAAAAGAAATTGGTGAGAAAATTGTGTGCTCGTTTCTTAAAATGTCGCCCTCATGTAAGGCAAAAAGGGCACATTCTCTGTCAAGTGAGGGGAGATGGTTGCCCTGAAAATAAGATGGTTGTTTAAAACGACAGTATTATGAAATGCATGAGCTAGACAAGGACAAGAAGGAAAACCATGCCTTTTTACAGGGTTTAGTGTAACATCAAACACATTTTTCACCAGGAAAGCGCAACATTTTTTGGAAGAAACGAAATCACCATCAAAAAATTTCGGTAAATTTTTTTAACTAATGAAATTTTGCCTTTAAATAAAAGTTCCCACTCTGACCAAACAGGTACCCCGGTACCCAAGAATGATAGAATACAAGATTGCGCCAATGAGAGAGGATTTT
>NW_016168954.1:0-3657 GCF_001687245.7 Rhagoletis zephyria
TTTTATCGGTTGAATTTCAACCGCTGGGCGAACACTAGTATAATTAAATGAGTGCTAACTAAAAAGAAGATCTTTTATACCGATCCTTGTCGGTCGGTCGGTTAAACAATAAATATACAGTTTCAGCTTTACACTGAGGGGGGCTCAGCTTGAAAGAGCGTTCTCTCTAAAATGTTTCGTAATCTCGGCGATTGATTTGAAATTTTTTTAGTTATGAAGTGAAACTTCTTCATTTAGGCAAATACTTATTAGGTTGTGCGATTACGAGGGGATTTCCGAAACCGGATTTCGCGTTATTCGGAAACTTTTAATTTCAAAAAACCGGTTACCGATTTTGAAATTAGGAAAAAACCCGGAAAATGCCTTAAAAACTTTGAAAAACTTAAAACTGGTACTACGATGTCTAGATTTGTATGAAACAAACCGGACGATAAAAAAATTCGGTTTATTCGATATTCGAAAAATCCCGATGTAAGAAAACCTCCTGTAGTTATCCAAAAACCCGGTGGTGACCGGTTAGAAAAAACCGATTCAATCGCCCTAATAAAGGTTAATAATGTTAATGTTATCAGCAGCGCCGAAAAGTTGAATCTTTTGCTTGGAATTGCTTATTTTACTTATTCAGCTTAAAAGCTTAATTTTAAAGATCATGCTTAATTTTTTCGATCCTTGAAATAAATTGAATAAAACACCAAACATTAAACTGTAGCTAACATATTTTGCGAGCATATTTGCAAGCATATTTACCAATATTTTAGTGCTTATCTAAGCGCTTGAAATGGATTTTCTCTTGCTTATTTTCTTCGGTCTTGATCATCAGATCTGCACCGGTAGTTCACGTTTTAAAAGTGAAATATCAAATTAAAATGTTTGGCCTTTAGATGTGCAATAAGGTTTCGTTTTTTTTCAGAAGAGTTGCCAACTGTTTAAAGTGAAACTGAAATTACATATTTAATAAGTTAAGTCAGTTATGACAATATGGGTATCAATCGAAAAGTTTTTATTTCTTGACTACATGTAGGAGGATTGCCACTTGTTTAAAAAATTAAATTCAATTCAAATTAAGGAAGTTAGGTAATTGAGTTATATGTCAAAGTTTGAGGGTCAGACGAAGGAGTTATAAAAAGGCTTAAGTTTGAAAATATTTTAAAGAGGGTTGCCACCTGTTTAACCGGTCGAATTTAGTTGAATTATATACGATGTATTTATATGATATATTTAAATATGAGAGTCAAGCGAAGGAATTTTATGAAAACTTTAGTTTGATAAGGGTTGCCACATATTCAAAAAGTCATGCCTATTTAAAGCCTTTTGTATGAAGGTCATACAATTTGGTACAAAAACTGAATAAGCATAAACCTACATACATAAGTATAAGGAAAAAGATTTATTCAAGGTGTCACTGACGCATACATTTCAGCTATTTATATGCAAAAATTAAATTGCTTCAATACATCAATTTTTTTGCTTTACGATTTTTTTACTGATGTTAATTAATCGGTCAAAAAATTCGTTTTTATATTTCCAATTTAAACTATTTGCAATAAAAACGTCGAAAATCATGCGGAATTCTTTGAATTTCATATATCACATAATAATGCAAATTTCAGCAAACAAACGGACAAAAAATAAAGTATATAAAGTACTCAATTGTATTCATTGGACATTTTTATTAACAACTGAAACTGTGTTCGCTAATTGGAAAATTCTGATTTAGCTGGCGGCAATTATAAACACATCAAACCACTGCTGCAATTTTTGAAACGCGCGGAAAAGTAAAACTACAAAACAAAAAATGCATTGACGTGAAATTGGAAAGGTAATTGTAAAAACATTCAAAACCTGAAATTAAATGGCATAAAGAAGGTAAGAAAAATAAAGAGGTGAAAACAAAATGGGATTTGGTGTTTGCCTGAACAGCCAACCAAACAAAATGACTGGTGTGTTAAAGTTGATGTCTAAAATTTATTACGAAAGTCTTGTCGAGTTAAGCACTTCTGTGTTTAAATTGTCATTGGTCAGGTGCTTGTTTCAAATCGATACCAGAGTCAGAAAACTTTTAAAGGACAGGGTCTGAAATAGGGCGTTTTCGAACTAGCTGCCGAGATAGATCGATCTTCCACTCAGGTGTCGATGTCTAATAAACGTAAGTTATAGCTGGACCGATTGAAAATACCTCAAAAAATGGAGTTTTTTATGAATAAAAATAGTTTCTTAAAGATTTTTTGGAAAAAAATCCCCTCAAATGACAAAACGGTTTAAGCATAAAAAATTTGCATAAAAATCATTTTAAGAAAATTTAAAAAAAACTTTCAAAGAAATCGTAATAATGACGTTTTTGATGTTGTTTTTTTACCTTTTTTCATTGTACATATATCTGTTTGCATACTAATTAAGTGCTTCTAAGTGATCGATGATCATCATTTTGACTGCCTTAATACATATCGCTAGCTTAGAATGAAAAGTTGCTTATTACCCTTTTACAAATTTTATTGGAAAGGAAAAAATCTTCTTAGAGTCATTCGCTTTGAATATGTCTTAAAATTTTGAATTCAACATTCCACGTTTTTAGAGCAAAGCAAAATTTCACACCAGTGATGGGCATTCCCAACACTTTTTGTATTTAAAGTACCAGTTTGGTATTAAATACTCAAATACTTAATATTTAAATATGTCTAAATATTCAAGTAAAAAAACTAATGTATTTAGGAGTTGTTAAATACCCAATTAAAAAGTACTTAAGTATTAAGGAGTTTTAGCTAAATAAGCAAGCTTAAAATATTTAAGAATTTAGGATCTGTTAGATATTAAAGTAAACAAAACGTGGGTATTTAAATAGAAGCTGCCAGACTCTAAAGTACGAAAAATCTAAGTATTTAGCAGGCGCTGAATTAGGAGAAATTTTAAAAATTAACACCTTACCTTACACTCACTTCAACTTACCCTACCACATCCGCAATTTTCTTTGTATTTTAGGTTTTGATATCGATAAATTTATCGATGTATTTATCGAAATGTTTGCCAATATATTCAGCTATATATTTATCGACATATTTATAGTTATTTTTATCGATACATTCATCGATATATCTACCGATATATTTAGCCTCAAAAAAGCCGAAATAGTTCCGAAAAGTTAATCCTGAAAATCTGGAATTGGTCTCGAAAATACCGAACTAGTCTCCAAATTACCGAAAATCCTTAAATAGCGCAAAAATCGCCGAAGTAGCCCCGAAAAGAACGAAATAGTTTCTAAAATCTTGACATAGTCTCGAAAATCCTAGACATCTCAAAGCAGTCTCCAAATTTCTGATATAATTTCGGAATCCCGAAATTGTTTATCTTTATTAAAAGATTTCGTATGCTTTTGGTGTTATCGGATTGGCGTACTGGCGTTCACCCCGGGGGACGAACGTCTAGCCACAATCCGCATCAAAGCTAGATTCTTCAACATCTCGCTCATCTGCGCCCATGCCCCGATGGAAGAGAAGGATGAAGCGTCCAAGGATCTCTTCTATGAGCGCTTGGAACGTACATATGAGCGCTGCCCCCGACACGATGTCAAAATCGTGCTTGGCGATTTTAATGCCAAGGTGGGCAAGGAAGGGATCTTTGCGCCACTGTCGGAAAATTCAGCCTCCACGACGAAACGTCCGA
>NW_016168954.1:3688-4322 GCF_001687245.7 Rhagoletis zephyria
TTGAGATGCTGGCCGACAGGAATAACGCCCGAAAATTCTACCAGAGGGTTAGGCGACTTGCGGAAGGTTTCAAGACCGGGGCGAACTCCTGTAAGAACAACAATGGCGACCTAGTGACCGATGTCCAGAATATACTTAAATTGTGGAGGGAACACTTTTATAACCTACTGAATGGTAGCAGCGCTGAAAGTAGTGAGGAAGACGAACCCGAGTCCCCAGTCGATGATGATGGAGTAGCTGTCCCACCGCCTGACTATGACGAGGTACGAATAGCGATTACGCGGCTGAAAAACAACAAAGCTGCTGGAGCATGACGGCTGCCAGCCGAGCTATTCAAGTACGGCGGCGAGGAGCTGATGAGGTGCATGCATCAGCTCGTATGCAGAATATGGTCAGATGAACGCATGCCCGACGACTGGAATTTAAGTGTGCTCTGCCCAATTCACAAGAAAGGCGACCCCGCCATCCGCGCTAACTACGGCGGAATCAGCCTTCTAAGCATAGGTTACAAGGTCTTATCGAGCGTATTGTGCGAAAGACTGAAGCCCACCGTCAACGAGCTGATTGGACCTTATCAGTGTGGCTTTAGGCCTGGAAAATCCACCATAGATCAGGTATTCACAATACGCCAAAT
>NW_016168954.1:5144-18301 GCF_001687245.7 Rhagoletis zephyria
AAATGACGTTGAGCAATACCACCAGCTCCGTCAGAATAGGGAAGGACCTCTCCGAGCCGTTTGATACCAAACGAGGTTTCAGACAAGGGGACCCCCTTTCGTGTGATTTCTTTAATCTTATGTTGGAGAAGATAATAAGAGCCGCAGAACTGAACCGCTCAGGCACAATACTTTATAAGAGCGTACAATTGCTGGCGTATGCCGACGACATCGATATTATCGGTAAAAACAAGGGCTACGTCTGTTCTGCCTTCTCGGGATTGAATAAAGAAGCAAAGCGAATGGGTCTGGCGGTGAACGAGGACAAAACGAAGTATCTCCTGTCATCACACAAACAGTCAGAGCATACGCGTCTTGCCACCCACNAAGAGGAAGGCCTCCTCTGCGTTGGAAAGACCAGGTGGAGAAGGACTTGGCTGCACTTGGCATTTCCAATTGGCGTCAGTTAGCACAGAAGAGAAATGACTGGCGTGCTGTTTTGGACTCGGCCAAAATCGTTTAGGTGGTTACAGCGCCAATTAAGAAGAAGAAGAAGAAAAGTAAAACAAGAACTTTAATCTTTTTCGAGAGGATGCATTTTAAATTTCTCTTGCTTCCTACATATATCAAAATATGAGTTTTCATAAAGAATGGCCTTAGCAACTTTTCACTCTAAGCTAGCGATATGCTTTTTACTGTATTCTTGCTCAAACTATATGAGTATCACCGTAAGTATGAACGTACATAAATATATATTATATGTACGGTGACCATAAATTAGAATAGAAAATGCAGGACAATTAAAAAAAATATACCTTTATACATATATGTAAATTCACGTAGTATAAAAATAACTAGAAAATGTACACTGGTTATTAAAAGTGAGTTTTTTTGTTATTTTTTTACAAAAATATGGTTCATTCTTTAACCAAAACCGCATAAGTCAAACTTTATACAGAATTTAGAAAAATTCCAAAAATTTTCATCGAAATTTTGTACTATTTAGTCTGAATTTTTAGAAAAATGCTGGGTATACAGGTACATAGGTTATGTAATTCTGGTAAAACCAGTGCAAGTTTTAAGTGGCTAGAAACTCGCATTGATTTTTAATGATTTTTTTCTTACTGACGCCACAAGTTACATATGTACATATATGTATAATTTTGTAAGAAGCACCAATACCTTTCGAACTGTAGATCACTTACGTTGACTGCGAGATCTTTTCTTAAGATATTGATGAATAGCTCCGAAAATTACCAAAAAAACACGCTTTTCGAAAAAATCTCGAAATGTCTTTGAAAATAAAATTTTGTATAGTTTTCGTGTTCATCGAACCAAAATATGCTTGAAAAAATATAGGTCAACGCGATTAGTATAAAATTTGTAGTGTTACTGATACTTGTGATGCTGGTCGCCATTTTCTTGCCGTCCGCTGTCTATGATCGCACAAAATTTAGAACGCATTGACTTGTTGAAGCTTCAAAATCAGCCTCATCCTCATGTTGATATATGGCTCCCACCGTTTATTTTAAAATATCGAATAAAATGCGGGACAAAGGCACGACACTTGGAAAAAATCTGTATGTACATTTTGAGGTTTTTCTGTTTTGAAAAACTACGCAGGACAGACCTTTGAATAACAGTACGGTCCTGCCAAAAACCGGGCGGCTGGTAACCGTAAGTATATGTCAACCACTCCCAGCATGTAAAATATTTCAATCGAACTGTTGTTGCCTACGCTGCTTTACCATACTGGAAATGCACACATTAACGACATCTTTATACGTGTACACATTTACTGAATTTCGTTTCGTTCCTTTTTTGATTTCCTTTATTTCCATTAAGAACATATTCCTTTAAAATTGCTTTTGTATTTATTTAACATGGACCTTCCGTGTTTGGCACTACGCGGCGTATGAGCAACCTGCATGAAATTGCTTCAAGTGCCTGCTGCCCTGCTTGGCTTGCTGTTTTGACTGCTCTTATTGGGTATTTTTTCAATAAATGAACACAAACTTGTTTGTAAAGGAAAAGTATTCGCTTGACTGGCTGAGGCTTTCCGTATATCTTCCGCATGCAAATTTGATTCAGACTGTTTACAGTTTAACGAAATTCGTTTATTATACCCTTATACAAGGGATTTGCGTTTGTTAAATTGCGGAGATTTTTAAATTACCAATGAAAAAAAAAACACTGCTACTTAAATGGCGGAAACAGCAGTACGTAAATATATGTTGTGTTTAAGAAACTTTATACACATATCTTACATGAAAGATTTTTTAAATACAAAATGCTGAAAGAAAACTTTATTCAGCAAGAAAGTGTAGGGTATTGAGTGAATAAGTTCGACAAAAGTTCAAAGGTTTCCGTCACTTTTTTTGCATACGAATGTGTAGATATTTACAGCTTTAAGTGCAACAGTTTACCTTCGTTTTATTTACTTTATTACCTTAACTGGTTTTTCAATCGTTTGGAAATTCTATACCAGCACTTTAACTAAAATTTCTATGTCTAGACACACACAAATAGCAGAATGGAATCCTATTTTGCTATCATTGGTAATATTTTTATAAAATTGTTTAGCACAAGAGCTTTATGTACGTATGTACATATGAGCGTGTCAATAGTTGGAAGGAAACACATCCTTTTCATTCGTTTAAATTTTTAATTAAGTACATCCTAACATTTATAGAATACAAGTAATTATAGGATCAAACAGGCTCATAAAGTCCGTAAGAATGGCAATTGTCTCTTGGTGAACGCTCCTTTTATCCTGTTTGTAGTAGAGATGACAGATCGAAATAAAAAAAATCAGTTTTTGAATCGATTCGAATCGAAATAAAAATAATCGATGCTGGCAGAAATCGGCAAATAAATCGACCTCCCAAGATCGATTCATATATTTGGCCAATAACGTCTTTTACTTAATTTTTTTTACATTACAAACTATTATTGCAATTTTTATTGATATTTTTGTCGTTTAATGCTTAGTGGAAATTAGTCATGCCTACTTAAGGAAATACGGACGCATTTTAGGTTTTTTAGTTTTTTGTTTTCACTAACTCTATATTTACCCTTTTTAGAAAAGATTTGCTGCAAAACCGCTTACGTACTAAATTTTTTTCTAAAAGGCAAATTTACGAGTGCAAAGCCTCATTGTGTTTTTGTACTTACCTCCAATTCAAATTGTTTAAAATTTTATTGATTTTATGAAGTAAACCGTGGGGAAAAAGACGATGGTCGATACTGGAATTTTTCGCATCGATCTACGGATCGAATCAGAACTAATAAATCGACAAAAAATCTAATCAAAAGGGCTCGATTATTCGATCTTCGATTTAATCGATTTAAAAACTGCATCTCTAGTCTGTAGAACGTCGGGCTGTCCAATGTAGATCAGAATCTCGACCGGAATTCCTTGGAAGTGGATTTTCTTTAAAACAAAACGTGTCTGTATGGAGTAGGCATCCCAACTCTGTGCGGAGAGTGGTGTCTTGACAGGTAAGTAATTTCATCTACTACAGCCTACAATTCCGCTGATTCCAAACTATCGCGGCATAATTTAAAAATGATGAAAGTAATGCCTAAAACCTTCGGATAATTAAACGTCAGTGTTGGGATGCCGTGGACGAGGTTGCCTAATTACAACTTGACTCTATTCGAACAGGTAGTTAAAAGGTTGCCGGTAACTTTGTAGTGGAGAGGGAAAGGCTCCATGCAGAGAATATGCGTGAATACAGGTTATCACCAGGGTTGCCAACTTTTGTAGTCTTTGAACCGAGCGCAGAGAAAGTCTGTTCTTTTTCTCGCCCGCAGATGCCCGAAATTGCTCAATTTGTGTTTCTTTAGTTGGTTCTCGGGCTGTTGAGAGCCATTTTGAGCGAGTAATAATTTGCTTCTCACCAGCCCGAAGTCGGCCGGACTATTTTTCCGAGTTAGTGAAAACTGTCTAACTGCCATATCAACATATGAAATTGCTGTTGATAGAGAGAGAAAGAAGTAACGAAAATGTAACAGTCATGCGGTGGTGAGTTTTCGTTAACACAAGAATCCCATAAGGTAGGACGTGTCAGCTGACACGGTCTACGGTTTTGAGTCGGTGGCTGGTTGTCATACATTTAAGGGTATGAAATTTTCATGAAAATTTGTTCAATTTATCTAAATTTTGTTTAAAGCTTGAAACTTTTTTCTAATTTTAACTTTGCAGTATTTAGAAAAAATCATCATAATAACGGTTGTTTGAGTCACTATTTAAATTAACACATTTTCAAAGCTTAGTCGTCCTAATTGTGCCGAATTATTGTTTTCGTACACTGAGAGAATAAACGCGTTGTAATACTAACAAAAATGTTATGAATTCACCGAGGGAAATAACGCATAGTAAAAATGAATATTTTGTATTTGATTATCGTTTTAAAATGTTCGTATTTAAAAATAAAAATTTCATACCACACATTCGTGCTGTGGTGTTGATTCAAACTCAACATTTCAAAGCATATTTACATGTCTGGCTATAACTGAGTGTGCAAAGATGCTTGCCACAATTTTTTAAATTCCATAACGTCAGCATTTCCAGAAGAGGTTCAAATCCCATTGCAGGAAGTATGGAAATTATTATTTTTTTTTTTTGTTTATCTTAATTATAAAAGATCATCCGTGAAGTGCAAAGCGCTTAATTTTAATTAGGGCGTATTTGAGTTAAATATTTCCATACTAAATACTAAAATTTATTAGGAGTTCATAAGCATATTTTTTTTAATTAACCACGTTTTTTTTTATTTTAAAATTTTTTTCTCTCAGTGTACGAAACGAAATTTTTTAATTTTTTGAAAGAAAATTAAAGAAAAATTTCGTGACTTCCGATTGGTAAAAAAACACAAGTAATTTTTAATCAAGCAATTAATCTTTAAGCAAAAAAAATCCGACTTCAATTCTCATATAAAAATTTAGTAGTACCGTTAATTTCTTCATGACCAAATGAACGGACCTAAACCAAATTAGTGTGAGACCACCTGTGAGACACTACCCTTCCGATAGAAAGATAATTATCGAAATCGGATGACGTGGTCCCAAGTTATGCGGACGTGTTTTCCGAATAAGTAAAAGTTTTCTATAAAATCGACTTTAAAGTTAACAAGTGAATTTTATTTGTACGTTTTTTGTCAATGTGATCATTTTTAAAGTGAATTTGTGAAGAAACAATGTAGCTAGAAATCTGCGACTTGTATCGAGAAGCAAATTAGTAAGTACAGAAAATAAGGTGAATATTTGTTGGTTTTTGAAAGACTGCGATCGCTGTTAAAACCTGGGCTATACTGGGAGGTATTATTCACTCCTAACCACAAGAACGCGAGGCCTTCTTTTGGTAAAATTTGCCTAAGTTTTTCTAGAAAAATTTCGTCACATAAAATATGGGCACTCCGAGAAAAAATTACTTCGTAGTTGAGTCACTGAAAGGTCTTAAATTTCATTCACATAACTACTACTTTTAGCTACAACATTTCTAAGGTGGCCACTACCTAACCTGTACGCAACTTTTCGGGTCATAAATTATTGCTTTTGCGTTAAAACTTCAAACAAGCGTTGTAGAGTCAAAGGTGGTTACTTGCTCAACCCGACTTCTGTTCGGCTACCAAACTAGCGTAATTGTGAGAATGTGCACCAAAGTCGCACATATTTAATAGCCTAATGAGTCGAGTAATTACCAAAATGTGTGCGAACACAGCTACACACAAACACACACATGTTTGTGCGTTTAAAACGTTAACCTATACTTGTGTACATACATATGTATTTTGTTATAGATAAAGAGCAAAATTGTTTAATTAAAAAAAGTAAAGTAAAATAAAAGTTTCAACCTAACTTGAGGAATAAACATTGTTATGNCATTTNTAAGTAAATATGTATGTATGTGCATATGTAGTTCCATATGCAACATATGTATGCACCCATGCATATGTACATATGTACATACTACATATTTACAGACGGTCGTTTTTCATGCATGTTAATATCGTTGTTAGCATTCTTTTGGACATGAATACATATGACCTCTTCGTCACTGACAACCGAAAAACTGATTAAAAAAAGTTAATCTTACATATGTGCATACATATGTATCAACGAAGCGCAATCAACTACACACACAGTTAGCCAGAAAAGCTACATCATTTACATGGTCAACATGGTCGACATGGGCACACGAACATGGACACTGTCCTTTTGTTAGTTTGGGTCACATTTGTAGGTAGCCGGCCACAGCTTCACCTTCTGCATAGTTTCGGGCTGTGCGCGCTGTCCTTTGGCTGGTGAATATTCAGCGTTTGTGTGTTGTCTGAAATTTACTGCCACTCAACTGTAGCACTTACATATGTATGTACATACTCCATCCAACATTAGTACATGCATACATACGTACATAAGTACATATGCGCGTCATTCTTAGCGCCTTTACATGAATTCATAAGGTGATTAATGATAACTTGCAAGCATAAATTTCTATTAAAAACAAACTTACAACCAGGCTTATGTAGATTACACATATAAGATCGTCGCAGACAAACATGGTTGCATTTCGTATTTAGAAATAGTATATAGGACAACACGATGCTGGCTGTTGGTATATACACAGGAACACACTATTAATATAATTGAATATATATATATATATGACATTTTTGTGGTTGTACTGTTGGCATCGTAGCTAAATCTTAAATTTTGAAGAAGGCATTTTTTAAAAGTATGTTTGATATTATTTCACTGCATGTACAATAGAGTGGTCCAAAATAAATAAATAATTGTAATGCTCTCACCCCCTCTCTTTATTTTAAAATGAAAAAATAATTACAGGTCGCTCAAATCGCTCAAAGTTTTCCATGTATTTTATGTATGAGAAAAATAAACAACATTACGTTGGACTGGTATAGAATTTTTGAAAACCAATACTTTTCGATCGGAAAACTCTTCCCTTTCGCGAGACCTCCACTAACAATACCCAATTGTTTATTTAACCAATTTTAATAATAAAGGTTTTTTATTCATCCCCCATTGCACTTTCTGGCATCTACTTCCAGCTTTACTTTTTCACAAGAATTTTTGGACCACTCTAATGTGCACATATGAGGATTATTTCATTTAGTCGGCTTGTAGCCCATGTCTACACCTGCATCCACATACAAGACGACTGCGCTAAACAAACATTCAATTCATCACCCATGCCTACGGTGACCATATTTATGGAAGCCGAATACGGGACAAAAATAATTTTGCTCATTTTTTCCACAAAGGCTAACAGATCCTAAAACCTTCTTAAATGATCCTAGACGTATTAACCTTGAAACAGCATTCTTGTAGTAACATCACACATTTGTAGGATACGTTCTCGAGATTTTTACCCCACAAAATTTTTAGCAAAAAATTCGCTAAATTTTCATATAATAAAGTACAAGTTTGAAGTAGATAAGACTTGCCGTTAATTTTTGGCATTTTTTTTTTTGTGGACGGTACTACGCATTTTTTTCATACAATGTAAGTATGCTCGACAATTTTTTGATAGGGAAGCAAATGAGCAGCACGTTGCCCTCTCATGTTATTATAATCAATTTTAATGAACTACAAAACTAATTTTAATGAAAGTTTGCAGAATTAATTTTCCTAGTTTTTGCGCAAGGCGAAAATTTTGATTTATTTGGTTTTGTTAGGAAAGGAGCTTTACTTTCATAAAAAAAATAATAAACATATAATAAACAAAAGAAAAATAGTCAAACCTTGCTAAAATGTAGAGTCCTAATTTTTATTTTGGTCACTGTATGTGTTCATCAATTCGAATCACAGGTATTCAGATTAAAAAATAATAACTGTTTATAGAGAAAATTACCTCAGCGTCATTGCGGGAGTCATGTCGAATGCAAGTCGTTTTTTGAGAGCCGAATCGTTGCCTAAAATTTCGACTCGACTTGTGTATTAAAACGGAAAAACTTGGCAGCACTGCGATATTCGTCGTTTACTTATTTTAGACCGACAGTAGACAATGCCAACGTTGTCGCATCGCACAATTTAGCCTTATTTACGACATACGCAATTAGGCTGTAATTGCCAGAAAATTTGTCAAAATAGAGGACTGTCCCTTATAATACAGGACGGATGGTCACCGTACCCATGCCGTTTATAAGTGCGTAATTGAATACAAATAACTGGACTTCAACAAACTTCCTTTAGAATACGCACTCAGTCTATTCATGGGGTAGTGAAACCTTTCAAATTCTTAAAAAAAAAAAATTATTTAGTTCGCCTGCCTTCAAAGAGTGATAGTGAAAATGTGTTTTTCCCCCCCAATGCATTTCCACTTTCGGTTAAGTCTTGCATTGTGCGAAAAGCATTTCAAATCCCATTGAAACTCAAACATGAATTAACTTTCTTCGCTTTACACTTTCATTTATGTGCAATTATTACTTTTGTATAAAATAAAAATTTTCCGTGTAAACTGCTGAACGAATAACTGCGCATTTTTTATTTAAATACGCATCTAATTATATTTTAAAATTCTCAACCTACATCAAGGTTAATTCGCCGAGAAAAAAACTATGCCTCTGTAAATTTTTTAATTGCTGCCTCAAATGTGCACCAGCAAACACGTTCAAGGCAATGCAGTTGAACGCATTCAAAACGCTAAAGGAGACGTTTTGTAGCCCAGTTAACTATTGAATGCATTTGTAATGCCGCCTAATGGTGCAGTTAATTAAAATTATTTAGCTTTATTTCTGCTATTGCTTTGAAGCGAAATTGCTTGAGAAAGAAAGGGCGCGCTAGACTTCATTTTTTCCACACCCCATTTCGTTGGCTTTGATATAAAAATATAAAGCTTTTGTAAAACTTTGTATGCCTTTATGACGACGACTCACCAAAGTCTCAAAAGGTTCATTAAAATTGTACAACAACTCGCAAGCCAGCAAGCGCTGCTATGCGAATCCAGTTAAGTTGGAAAAGATTGAAAAATAAATTGCTTAATTGCATTTGGCTGAGTAATACTGCAAGCATTAAAGAACATAAGCAAATGAGCCAGCAGGAAAAAGTTGATAAAATAGAGTCGCAAAACTTGAAGCTTACCTAAATTTTTTCGAAAGTTGAGCATTTTTTGTGGAACTCATTTTTACTGGCTCAAAACAATGCAACAAAAAGTAAACATTTGACAATCTTACGAAATGCGAATTATTTTCGAAGCTATAGCTATTAACATTATCCGAAATGATTTGGACTTTTTTCACTTTCTCGCGGTTGGTAATACTGATTCTGCTCATTTCTCAAACAGTTAAAAATTATGACATTTTCTCTCATTACAAGTTTTTTTTTACGGGATAGGCAAGATAGTTTGAAATATTTAAGTTTATTCTGGCCCGAAAATCTTACAAAAACAGAAAGCACCTGTATATCATTTTCCAAGCGCTGCTTCAACTTTCGCAATGTCCGAGTGAGCATAACACTGGTGTGCCATTCAAAGGATTTGCGGTGGAGTCCTTGGGCAGAGGAAATTTTTGCTTTACTTAATTTAATTCTTTTTTAATTTTTAGATTTTATTGTTTTACAACAAGAAAAGTCATTTATTTTTATTTCAAAGAATTTTTAGAAACCAATTTATCTTAGATTATTTTCTTTAGAAAGAAAACGATAATATTTTTAATAAATTATTTTTTCTTTAATTTAATTTTAATTTATTTTTAGATTTTATTTATTTAATGGAATTATACTTTTTAAATTTCAGTTTAATTTTAAAGAACTTATTTTTTTCTTATTTCTAATGTTTTTTTTTTAATTTTTCAGTTAGCTTTCTTTTAAGTTTTTAGATTATATTATTTTAAAAAGAACCAGTTTTTTAATTTCCTTTAATTTTTAGAAACTTATTTTGCTATTTTTTTTTTAACATTATTTTCTCCTTCATAATTAAATTTTTATTTAATTTCTAGATTTTATTGTTTTAAAAGGAAACATAGTCTAAAAGCATTTAATTTTCTAAAACTTATTTTATTAGTTTTTGTTATTTTTTTAATAGAATTTTTGTTTTTACTGTATATATACATATACCTGTATTTCTTAATTACATTCAATTTTTAAAAAGCTTATTGCTAAAAGCCAAATATAATAATGCTAAGACCTCGTTTTCACAAATACCGTGACATATGTATGTACATAACTTCTTGAACTTGAAGAAATCAGATGAATGGTGTAGGTCGAATACAGCCAGTTTTGACTTATTTAAATATGTCCGAGTATTTCCATTTGCTGTTAAGTATCCTAACATTATCATCTTGCAGCTGTCGACCAACAGTATTTTTTACAATCACATCACGTCATAGCCATTTTAAAGGCAAATCAACCGATATGCCTTTCTTTATTGCAAAAGCTTTGGCTAAACTCCACTTATAAGCCAACAACCGTTATTCAATATCATTACATAAATTGTATACATTGCTTATCGTGCAAGTAATATGATTCGTTTTATTTACATTTGCATGTTTTATTTTATTTTTTTATTAGTTGCGTTAGAATTCTCTTCCTGTTGGCTTGTTGCATTAATTTCAATTCCCACTTGATGGCAGCAGACTTTTATTCACTTTCTTTACATTTTCCATTTTTGCCTTTCTGCAATTTTTTTCTACTAAATATGTACATATGTACATACATATTTACGTATAAGCTTGTAAAAGAATTCTTCAATACGTCACAAATTCTGATGATGATTCCGACATTCATCCAAATTTACACACACACACACATACCTACCTATAATTCGATACACTCGCGTGCGATTTCGGCGGCGTCGACAGTAAAGTGAGCATGAACAACATAAAAATGTCGCCACGTTCTTTTAAATCTCGCGTAAATTAGGATAGCTAATGTGGTTCTATGTATAGCCTCCGCCTGTTTGCTTTATGTCCTACACAAAAAACACCCACTGCGCGTCGCAGACTTACTCAAGCGCGAATGTAATCGTAAAATTTACAACTGCCATTGCGTATGTAGCTTTTAACGTAACAAACGTGGCTGTCACATATTTTGCAAATACATATGTAGATACAGTTATATTTTATTTAAATCCATGCTAATTCCAAACATACTACACGGGCTACTAAATATGTTTGATAATATGAATAAGGCACAATTTTGGTCCATCGGAGCGAAAAATATTTCTCATGAAAAGTATATATTTTTATATTCTTATCTTTACTTTTACGGTCCCATCCAGAAATATTTTTTTTCGATCAGGGAATTCCTGCTTATCTTTTGAAGTATTTCAGTGGGAACAAATCTATTAAAATTAGGAAAAACTTATTGATGAACTCCTTGCAGCGAAGCCTAAATTTGCTAGGCTTCACGGCAGTTGTTATATCCTACAGACGAATGGCCTTATTCATAAAAAATAAAGTAGGTTTAAAGAGCTTTATAAATTGACGTTTTCATACATTTTTCAATTTATAAACCTTTTATAAAGCTACTTTAGTTTTTATGAATAAGGGCATAAGTATTTAAGAATATCATTATTCCACTATTGATTCGTTGAGCCCGAAGTAACGACTGGTAGATCACAATGTTCATGGTTAGGACTTATTTAGTGGAACATCATTTACGGTGACATTTTGCTGCTTATGAGTGGGTCTTTTATTTTGATGTCAATGTGTCCATCGTTACCGTAACAAATAGACACTCCGAAGTGGTAGACATCAGCCAGNACTTACGGTACATATCTATCTCATAATCAATATATATACATACACATACATACGCGGGTTTGTACTTTAAACGACGATATGCATTTCATTGGTTCAAAATTGTGGACAAAACGACAGGGTAGTCAATATACTTAATTTATATTACATTCCCACTGCACTGAGTTCTGAGATTTCGACCTCGAAATCTTAAAATCCTGTTAAAAGGTTTAAACCACACTTTCTTTCATTTGCTAATATGTTTTTGTGTGCTTTTGTTTATGTAGAGAATTTTGACATATAATGAAGCTTTTTAGTATCTAAAGGTTTGTTCGTTTTACAAAATTGAGGATTTCGATAGGATTTCGTTGAAATCTGATTGAAATCTAAGAATTTGAAATGACGAAATTTTATGGGAAATCCTACGGGATTTGAAAAGATTTCGCTAATTCTCAAATTTCAGTGCATTGGGAATGTACTATTATACGCCTAAGTTTACATTTTATCTTTTTTCTATCTTTATCCCTACCTCTACCCTTTTCGTTCTAATTACATTCATGTTATTTTGTTTTCCTTTGTCTTTATTTTTTATCTTTATACTATCCTGTTCTTATAAAAGTAAAGTGTTTAAATTTTCCTTGGCCTTCATCTTTACTTGTATCCTTTTCTTCATCTACATATTCACCTATTTAATGACGTAAAAAGATGTTATGTGATGTGGTGCCATGTGATGTGAAGTGATGTGCCAGGATACCATGTCATGCCGCTTGATGTCATATCATTTGATGTTCTGTCATATGATATCATATCATGTGATGTCATGTCATATGGTGTCATATCATGTGGTGTGATGATAAAATGTGATGTCATAATATGTGATATCATATTTCATGATATGATGCCATGTCATGTGATTTAAAATCATGTCATGTAATGTAAAATCGTGTGATCACATGCCAAATATTATATCGATAGCAATACCAATAATCGAAAAATGTATCGATAACAAGATCTATTAGTTAAACGATAGTAACATCGATAAAAAAAATATCTATAGATGCTTTCCATTTCCAGACAACCGGTCAGATACGAGCATGATTTTTAATTTCGACCAAACTCAAATACATTGTTTGTTGGTCCAAATAATGAGACACGTATTTTTTCTTTTGGCTCGGAAAAATTTTTCGGCCGAATTAAACGCGATTTTGTTTTTCAGGCAAAAGTCGATTATTCGAATTGACAGTGAGAATTTTTTTTTTTAAATTCCCATAACTTTGTCAAAATTTAACAGATTCCAACAATCTTTTTACTCAAATGTCAGTAATTCTTGTCACTTCAAGATAGAATGATACATTTATTGATTTTCATTATTTAAAATTTTTTATTTAAGAATAAACAAAAAGTGCAATTTTTTTTTAATTTAATGTCTTAAAAAGTGTATTTTTTTTTCTCTTAAACTTTTTTACCGGGAAAGAGACA
>NW_016168955.1:0-18296 GCF_001687245.7 Rhagoletis zephyria
GGTATTAAATGTTCGGCTCCGCCCGAACTTAGACTTTCTTACTTGTTTACAATTAATATATGTACATATTTAATAACACTATAAAAATATTTGAACACTAATGGTGATTTCATGTCTACCAAAAAAATGTCGTCTTTTGATTTCCCCTTTCACTTTTCGTGATCGATTCTAAAATAAAATCAAACGGTGAGAAAATTGTGTGTTCTTTCTTAAAATGTCACACTTTTGTAAGACAAAAAAGGCACATTCTCTTCCCTTTGAAGCTTTGTCAGTGGAGATGGTTGCCCTGAGAATCAGATGCTTCCTTAAAACGACAATATTGTGAAATGCGTTAAATAGACAAGGACAAAAAGGCAAAAACATGCCCTTTTACACTTTTACAGGGTTGAGTGTAACATCAAACACATTTTTTAACGGCGAAGGGCAACATTTTTTGAAAGAAGCGAAATCACCCTAAGTTACATTATACTCCGCGTAAGACCAAATGTGGCTACAATAAATCTGTGTGGTTTAATTTTTTGATTGCTGAAAATGGTGAGTCTACTGCAAAATGCGAATATTGTAATAAAATCAAAATCCCGAAAAATCACCTAATTCCGAAATATTTTGCATCCCGAAATAAGGGGATTGTTGAAATGCTTCACGATTGAATGCCCAAGTTATAACTAACGCACCGGATGATTACCACCGTTTCAGTTACTCGGCATGGTTGCATCGCACGATTGCTAACAGCATCGAGTAGTTATTAATCGGCATCGTCAATGTCAATAGAGAGTACATTGCATGAGAGCACATTAGTGTGCTTGATTTTTACGCTCTTTCTGCTCAATCTCTGCTTCATTACACAAAAAAGTTAACGTGTTAATAATCGACGATGCGAATGATGTCGCGATTCTAAATTTATAGTTTCGTAGCGCGTACTCACCGCATCGGCATCGGCGATTAGTAAGATGCTACCTCTTTTCTGTAATCGTACAGGGCTCTAATACATACAGCTTAAAGGCTTGCCATCACATGCCACCCCCACAGTGCCACACGAAAGGTGTGCGTTGTGTGCCGCTAGTGTCCAGGCACTTTTGTCAAGTTCACAGGACATTAGGCAATTTGTACGTTTACTGGTAATAATTGAAGTCATGAACATGTCATAAAGCAAAATCAGATTAAATCACAACGACGCAATATAAAGGAGGTGTGGAATGGGTTACGTGAAATGTTTAATGGGGCATTGCGTTGCATAGGCGGTTGTGCGTTTTTCGAGGGGTGTGGCATAAAGCAGCACAACAATTTCGGTTGTTTGAGGTAAATGAGCCGTTGTTATTATAGGTTCTGTTAATCTTGTTGTGGGTGTCATTAATGTTTGTGCCACGGTCGCAGTTGCAACTTAATTAATACGTTACGGCAATTGAATAGTTTCGAAGTTGTTGTAGGTGCATAAGCGGTTTGCTATATGGAGCAGATTAGAATAAATTCACTTCGACTAAATCTATCTAAATTGTGTTTGGAGTTGGTGGGAAGGACCGATTGAAGGTAATGGATTTTTATTATTGATAGCATGGCACATTTTTGTCTAAGTAATTTTTTGTATATTTTAAATTTATAAGAGGAAGAGAGGTGTGCTTGTCGTACTCGAGTAATTTACCCTCGGGAGGCAATGACAAACCTCCGAGTGCATTTCTGTCTTGAAAAACAGCTTCTCACGGCATAAAACCGTAGGCGCCTCCTCTTTGTGTGACAACATCAAGGCGCACGCCACTAATCGGAGGAGAAGCTCGACCAAATACTAACATATGTGTAAGCGCCAATCTATTGTATGTACGAATTATAAAGCCTCTCAATACATATTTCTACCGATATACTGACTCGCTCATCGAGCTCTACAACGTATTGCAGATTTTTTTTTTAATGGACGAGTTTCGAAATTTGCTTTGCTATAGTATAGATATAAATGGAAATATAGCCGTTGCATGGTGCATATGGACCATTGTTACAATAAGTTAGTTATCCGAGTTGAGGTAGACTGCTCGGATGGAAAGTACATCAAGTATGGCCTAATCCCAAAAGTGTTTTGGACTGCTCTAGATCTGGTAGATTATCGCAGTAGCGATTTCTCAGAGCCTATTCCTCTAATCGAACAAATTCGGAGAGTGCCCCTTTCGCCAAGCCACAGAAGGGCTCTTTAATACCGATATGTTCCGGAATCTAGAGGACCCAAGTCTAATTGGTCAGGCTAAGAGTATTCAGGTTATCGAGGCACTCCATCACCAGTTTAGAAGTTACCTGGCGAGATCTGAGGGCCTTGATAGCCGCTGGCTGTCAGTCAAAATCACGATGTTCTGATTCCGGTAGTTTCGCTTGATATTAAAGTTCGCGCATCTTTCTATGGCGCATGTTTCAGCCTGGAAAATAGACATGTGCTCTCCCATCCGAGCCCATTCCGAGTAATCTTAACCTCGGTCCAACTACATAACCCTTACCATCAGGGTTAGAGTTAAAATTGTATAACATGCACTAAGTATAAGCTCTCTGTGGTCGTCGCTGGCATAATTGCGCTCTTCAGTTTTTCAGTCGAAATGTAAATGAGGAACAATCGCTTGGAATTGGTGGAATATAATATGTCAATTTTTTTTTGAACCAGTTATGAGGTTTTCAAAAACAAAATAAATAACGGCAAATCAGCTGAACTTGAATGTAGGTTGAATAAGGAGCTTACAGAGTGTGCATAGCTCAGTGGTTAGCGTCTCCGAATTTGCAAATCGATTATGCGGGTTCGATCCCTGCTGAAGTCTAGAAAAAGAAGTCTGATGAGGAGATGC
The DNA here is from genome assembly GCF_001687245.7 of Rhagoletis zephyria. Classification (NCBI taxonomy): domain Eukaryota; kingdom Metazoa; phylum Arthropoda; class Insecta; order Diptera; family Tephritidae; genus Rhagoletis; species Rhagoletis zephyria. The sequence continues at coordinate 2,814 of NW_016168955.1, forward strand.
GGTGATCTCCGAAATATCTGCTTTAAATTCTACCTCTTAGGCTTTGTTGCTTTTCCATTTTCCTAATAAACATAGTCGTGGTACAAAGCACTTTACTTTTGGAATCTACACCAAAAAACTAACAAAAGTGGAAAAGAAGCAAGAGCTATAACTTTTTAATAAGAAGATGTATTTTATCCGGAACCCCACCAATATGCGTTTCCTTTAGTGACTTGAAGGTCCTTGGTCACATTTTTTCAATGAGAGCCCATTTTCCCTCATTCGTCATTAGTTTGGAACAGTTTGGTGGATTAAGCCCCTCTAAGTCTGATATGGCGTGGTGACATGAAGCGAGATCAAGCCACATCAAAGTAGATACTTCATGCAAGCGTAAAAATAGAAGTTATCTCTGCTGCAAGCATTCCTTTACATTTAAACAACTGTTGATTTTCCCCGATTCCACAAAGGAGCTGGTTTTTTTTTTATAAGTGCAGACGGGCTGCCAAATTAGGGGGCCGTTTTTGCTCAGGTCCTGGAAAATGAGAAAAATCCGAATTTCTCCAAAAAAAAAAATGTCATCCCTTTACCTCGTTCTTTCGCGGTATCCTACTTGACAGAGTTTTTTTTGGAATTAGTTTCTTATCTTAGTTCTATTCAAAAATGATGCTATGAACTTAACCGTACTTGCCAATTTCCTTCCTGAAATATTCGGACTCTTCGTTAATGTGTCACAATTCCCTTTAACTTTTCGCGATGATGCCTTCTGTTTACCCGGACCTTTCTTTTAAGCTAAAGTCGGTCGGCTTTGAACTGTTTTACTAGCTGGAAGCCTTCTTTGTGGTAACTCCCACCTCTTTTTTTAAAGACCAATCAAGTCCTTTCCGAAAAATTTTAATTACATTTTCTCGCTATTCTAGTTTTAAGCAATTTTCACGTTAAATAACTTTTTTATTTAACGAATGGACACTCCATATTTTCCAAGGCCAGGCCTCACCAGAAGATAAGAATATCAATATGCTGGGGCTATTCTGTAAGATGGATGATATATGAGCAGTAAGGGCGCGTTAGCGCGGATTAGGCCTTGGGCCACCGTCGCATTTCGATAGTACCAGATGGCACTATGGCATGTTCAAGAAGGTGGTTTGCCGGAGAGCGATCGGCTTCTGGGGAGGTGTGCTGGAGAGGATTATTGAGGATGGATATTCTTCAGATGAATCTTTCGCTCCCTAAGGTGACGTCCGTTAATCTTCTAACCAACCTTTAGCAAGGTGGAGTCGATGTAGTCCTGATCCAGGAGCCGTGGCTGAGCAGATGCAACAAGATTTCTGGTATTCGGACGAAGAACTATAAACTGGAGGTGCAGCAGGTCGCAGGTAGACCCCTCAATCCTGTATTATCATCAGGCAGGAACTTAATGCTTCTTTCTTTCCTCTTTTCAGCGATGGATGGATTGTGACGATGAGCCTGGAGGGTGATCTCCGCTTATATGGCGCATGAGGACAAGGTGGAGCCACGGAGCGTTTCTCTTACAAGAAGCCATAGGTGTCGTCATCCTCCCTTACCTTCCCCCACTTTCCCAACGCCCGCGTTCTTCTCCCCGCTCCCATCTTAAGGCCATCACAACGAGCAACTTAGTCGTGTTTAAGTGGACCTCGATCTATGGGAGCCGCCTAGGTTATCACCTAAGGAAGTGGCTATGGCGCCACACCGTGTATTTGAAGACTGTCTATCAAGGTTAGCGCTGTCTTTGGGTGTTCGCCTGCTTTTGTTAAGTTTTTTTTTTTTGCAAGGCACTTCCCTTTGCTTTTGTCGTTTGGAATTACTTTTTTTTTTGTTTATAAGTGCCGACATCCATCCACACGAACAAATATACTATATTACTTTCATTTAATATTTCACGCTTTCTTCATACCTTCGTTAAACATTGCACTCTTTAAATTTTGACTTTTTTCTTTGCTGTCACCCGCGTGCTACAGTGAATGCGAGGCCTTCGAGGCCACTTCAACGCGTTCTTAATTCGCACGTTGTTGCAACAAAAAAAAAAAAAAATCAAAGCGAACATAAAAATCTCTCTCGCTTGTACACGAGAGTGGTGCACACCACGAGCAAAACAATGCACTGGAACCGTTGCGACGCCTCTTTTCTTTTCAAAAATAAACGGAAGGTGGTGTGAGAACGCAAGAAGCATAGAAATGTAAATAACTCGCTGAGTGTTTCTATTGTTGTTTGACTACTGATGTTGCATTTTTTGCTGGTTGCAGTTATTCGTAGATATGTTGTCGTTGTTCGCAGGATGTGTACATCGAAATGGGACAAAACATTTGCATAACAATAAACGCACACCGTCAGCAACGGACAGCGTGCACAGCTAGACGCTCGGTGCTCAACGCTCAGCGCTCAACATTCAACTTTCAGCACATTTGAGTGTTGCAACATAGTGTTGCCAAGTGCTGCAACATCTACTTTCGCATACACAAACACATTGTTGCACATTAAGCACCTGTTCTATGAGTTAGTTACTGTGCAGGTTGTTAGTCGAGAAATATGGAGTATGTTGAGTGTGTGGCAAAGTGATGTTGTTGCATGCATGCATTTAGTTGCGACGCCAAACGCGAACGGCATCACATTGTTTGCCACCTAACCACTATTTTGGCCTTCTTTTTTTTTTTTGCATCTCGTTAGGCCCCATCCTGTACAGTCGGTTCCAGTTAGTGGATTAAAAAAATATGCATGGCTAAGCGAAGTGGAAGGCGGGAACACGAAACAGTTGGGGGTGAGAGTTTCAAAAAGATGAGAGAATGGCTGTAGTGAAGTATGCAAGAGAAAAAAAAAACAGAAATGAGGATGTGAGGCTGTGAGGCTGTGAGACTGTGAATTGTAAAAGCTGTGTAGTCAGCACTTAGCACAGAATTTAAGAGAAAGGGGGCAGTTGAAGGGTATACATATACATATGTATGTATGTATGTACATAAGTGGCTTTTGAAAACATGTGAGTGCGAAAATGCTGACGCACCATAGTATGCAACAAGAACGAGATATGTTTAGAAACGAATGGCTTTTAGTGTTTTATACACACATATAAATAGTCGACCAAACAATGGTTCGAAAGGACAATGCAGTCGCACTCTGTAATGTTACCATATAAATTAAAGATTTTCCCCCTCCCCAAAGAATAGATATTTTACACAAGTGGAGAAATTTAAATTTTCCAAACTATTGCTATTTTTTGCTTTTTTATCAAATTTTTAGGATTTTTTCCTTCGGGTTGACTGGTATTTCCAAAGGAATTTTGGTAAGTTTTCGGCGCATCTAGAAATGAAGAAATATGGAAAACGCAACATTTAACAGTGTTGTATTTCAAAATTCCATGTGCATTTGTTCCAAAAGGCACACGTTATGAACATGAACTGAAAATAAATTTTTGGGATATCCGAAAAAAACCCGATTTTCGGTTCGATATTCCCTTTTTTCTTAGTTTTTATGTAGACCTTTTACTAACTAGACTGTAGAGTTTGGCCTTGCTTTAGAAATAGATTTCGTATTAGCTTCAAACATAGTATCTTTAAGCGTTGGTTGTGGCAAGGAAGTTATTACTTCCTATATGNTCGACCAAACAATGGTTCGAAAGGACAATGCAGTCGCACTCTGTAATGTTGCCATACAAATTAAAAATTTTCCCCCTCCCCAAAGAATAAATATTTTACACAAGTGAAAAAATTTAAATTTTCCAAACTATTGCTATTTTTTTGCTTTTTTATCAAATTTTTAGGATTTTCTCCTTCGGGTTGACTGGTAGTTCCAAAGGAATTTTGGTAAGTTTTCGGCGCATCTAGAAATGAAGAAATATGGAAAACGCAACATTTAACAGTGTTGTATTTCAAAATTCATGTGCATTTGTTCCAAAAGGCACACGTGATGAGCATGAACTGAAAATAAATTTTTGGTATATCTGAAAAAAACCCGATTTTCGGTTCGATATTATATTCCCTTTTTTCTTAGTTTTTATGTAGACCTTTTACTAACTAGACTGTAGAGTTTGGCCTTGCTTTAGAAATAGGTTTCGTATTAGCTTCAAACATAGTATCTTTAAGCGCTGGTTGTGGCAAGGAAGTTATTACTTCCTATATTGTAACAACGACAACGACTTCTGCCGCCAAGCCAAATTGGCAAGTAACATACTTTGTATGAAAACCTATGCTAAATACCCTTACTATGCCATGAGACAGTAAATTTTACAAACAAATAAAATCAATAAACTCGCAAAACTAGGCGCCAAATATAGTAAACCTTTTTCTCTTTGACTTAAGGATTTTTTTTTTGCGAAGAAATAGCGGTATACGACAAATGTGCGAGTATCGTTGTAAACCATTCCTCCGCCGACATTTGTTCGAATAGACTGTTGTTGTCTTTATGCTCTGGAAACTTATTCCATCGAAACAGTGCAATGGAATAAGATTGATCGTGAAACAACTCAAGAATAATGTCATTGAAGCCACGATACTCAAAGACATACTTAAGAAAGCGGAAGAATTGCACATGCCGGGAATACCAGTGATACTAACCGATTAACCTTTCGAGTTCAACTGCATTCAATTGACGACTCGCTCTGCATTCGCCATAGTAATCAATAAGGAGCAATTAATTTTTAATTTTTTAGCAACGGAACTTACCCGAAACCGCTTCATTTAATTTAATTTTAAAGAGTGAATGAAATACATACCTGAAATGAAAAATTTAATAGAAATAAATTAATTATGCGTACAAAACATATTAAAACAAACGTATATTTAAGAAATACATACTTATATTATATATTTGTAAGGTAAATTTGGCAGGGTCCCAAAAAAAAAATCTTAACCCATTTTGTTGCCTCATATCGTCGGTGATACGGCAAAACGTGCTGTGTTACTTATTACCCTTGGTGCTTAATTGATCTTTTATCTNATTGAAGCCACGATACTCAAAGACATACTTAAGAAAGCGGAAGAATTGCACATGCCGAGAATACTAGTGATGCCAACCGATTAACCTTTCGAGTTCAACTGCATTCGATTGACGACTCGCTCCCATAGTAATCAATAAGGAGCAATTAATTTTTAATTTTTTAGCAACGGAACTTACCCGAAAGCGCTTCATTTAATTTAATTTTAAAGAGTGAATGAAATACATACCTGAAATGAAAAATTTAATAGAAATAAATGAATTGTGCGTAGAAAACATATTAAAACAAACGTATATTTAATAAATACATACTTATGTATAATATATTTGTAAGGTAAATTTGGCAGGGTCCCAAAAAAAAATCGTAACCCATTTTGTTGCCTCATATCGTCGTTGATACGGCAAAACGTGCTGTGTCACTTATTACCCTTGGTGCTTAATTGATATTTTATCTCTATCTGATCGCTTCTGGCAATCGTTCATCTTCATCAGCCAAAGGTAGACAGTTTGGTCATTCGTTTATTAGGGTGTAACGATTTGCTGATGCATTCCGGTGCAAGTAAGAGACCATCTAAGTGGCAAGAGCACTAATAGAAATATACCGTTTTGCAGTATCACCGACGATATGCCTCAATAATAAAGCGAAACGTTCAAAAAGTGGGGGAATGAGACCAATTGCATTCATTTAGGGGGTAAAAATATGAAAAATAAGTTTTGTACGTACATAGTTACCTAACTACCATTTTTTTAATTATTCAGGAGAGACGAAATATCGATGTAGGTTCGCATTATCTGTCGTTCGGCATCTAATACTAAATTTTGAAAAAATGTGGACTTCGCACCTTTCCACCTTTAGGTAGCGATATATTTGTAGTATTTGCTTTCGTTTTTGTACAGATTTGTTAATTTCTTTACGAATGAAAGCCGCTCCGTTTGTCGTTCGGAGACGAATTATTTGTGCAGAACCCTTCTCACACATATTTAGGCCAAAAATAATTGCGCTCTGATGCTATATGGAACACGAATCCCTTTCGATGTCATCAGCTTTACCGGTGGAGAGATCTCTTCTAAGATGCGAGATCTCTTCTAAGCGTGCGTAATCTTCTTTTATGATTTTGCAGCTAAAGTCTTTATAAGGAAGCTGAAGAGCACAGATGTGCGGTTTCACAGGAAGAAAGGTCGTACCGTGGTCTTTCTTGCAAACTTTTCTACTTTTAAAATTTGCCTTATATCCAACAATTGGTTTCTTTGAGCCTTACGACATCGGTCTGGTTAACTCGAAACGACGTTGAATCGAATCAATCTTTTCCATACAAAATTTGTACTCCATTGCACTAAAATTTAATGAGCTATACAACTGCTTTATAATTTTTCTTTTAATTCAGATTGAAAAGTTGGACGAAGTCGTTTGGCTAATTGGGATTTCATCAAGCGGAGGTAGCTGCAAGATCGCATTTAGGGTGCATGAAGACTTGAGACATCGTAAATTCGTATAACATAAATTTAGGGACAAAGTAGTCCAGATATATAGAGTTTCTAAATATTTCGACTGTAGCGCCATTACGAGTTGCCACCTGATTGTACAATAAATACGGATTTCCTAAATAACTCAACTGCAGCGCCACCCAGCGCGTCCATTTTCTGCAAACGTATTTTTCATAATGCAGGTAGAACACATTTTGAATTTGAACGGAATCGGCTCATAAAACCCACAACCTCCATGGGACTTTATACACAGAAACTTTGACTGAAATCGATCCAGGAGTTTAAGTTAATTCCGAACAACGGCTATCTTTTTGCACATATACATATGTATGTACATATGTATACAGATTACTTGATTCTTTATTACTTATTCGAAAAACGAATAAAATAATTTTTCTTTAAATAAACAAAATTATTTATTATTTACGAATAACGAGAAAAGCAATTCGTCATTCGAATCAATTTTGCCCAAATCTGGTTAAAAACAATTGTAGGCTTGCTTCAAAATTAAAAAAAATTAAAACACATTTGAAGTGGTAAATTTTGTGTTTGAGTTTTAAGAGAAATTTTAGGTATTAAGTTTTATAGATCATTAAATTATAATTGCAAAAGGCTAAGGTTTCGCGTTGTTTTTTATTAATGTTCCTTCAGACGGTGCAAGGCTTTTTCTCCCATACGTATGCATAAAGTGTGCTCGAAATTTAGCAAAAAAAAATTCCTGTAGAAAGGTCCTGTCTGTTCTTTGAAATTTTCTTGAAAAGAATGACCGAAAGTGATTCAGGGAATACTGTTACGATTATCCTTGAATACTTGACGTATTTCCTTAATCCTTCGTATTCGCATCACTGGATTATTAAATAAACGCTCAAAATAACCAAATTATAGTGCAATAAAATTTATTGTAAATAAACACTTTACAATACCAGTTAAAACAATTGATCTCTGTTTAACAACTGACCTGGTAGTTTGCTGATTCGAAACTGAACTTGCTGTGCGCTGTTGCATGACCCTTATGCTAAATAGCGCTCATACTCATGGCAACTCTAGAAGGCTCTTATCGAAAGTTATCGAACATTCCATTTGAAATTTATCGATGTACATAAGAGAGCTTCTACATCTACCATTTTTATAAATTTTGTCTGTCTGTTTGTGTTTTTGTTTTCTGAACTACTGAATGGATTTAAATGAGGCTTTAACTGGTGACTAAACATTATCCTCGGTCATAGCATAGGGCTTAAAAAAATGCGCTCTGACAAGTGGGTGTGGCACCTCCCATAGGCGTGACATTCTTAATCATCTATAACTATGAAACCGCAAGTCAAATGACTTTGAAATTAGACTGTCCAAAGAATATATGGAAAAAAATTTGATTGCAAATTTGGATATACATATTCTGTAAAGTTTTTCTTTTTATCCTAAATAACATATATATGAAGTACTATGGCCGTAGAATAACGATAACTCGTGCCGACTTTTAGTTGAAGATTCTGTTAATAAATTGAATCAAGGCTTACAAATAGCCCATGAAAACTTTGCAAAAGCGAAAAATTCGGTATATTTCCCCTATTTCAACGCATTTCTAGTATACTTGCATCTTTAAATACTAAATTGGAATGGGCTATAAAACTGCACACTTAGAATTTTTCTAAAAAATCTGAATAAAAAGTTGCAAATTAGTGTGCAAATTAAATGAATTTTCCTGAATTTTGCACAAAGTTTAGAGATTTTGTTAATATGTTTTCTGGTGTAGAACGAACAATGCTTTTATAAAAAATTATCGAAAATAAATTAGAATAAAAAACTTTGCATGTATTGCGAAAAATTCACTGTGTCATTGCTTCAGTTCGGCACTGTATATAAGATGCTAAGGGATTTTTCGTCCAGGTCATCATATCTGCACCGTTCGTTCGATTTTCCAAAATGAGGTGCCAAATTAAAGGGTTTGGGCTGTAGGTGTGCAATAAGGTTTTACTTTTTCGAAAAGAGTTGACACCTGTTGTATTAAGCTCAAATTATTTAAAAATTTAAATCAATTGTTATCAACCTAAATGGTTTCGAAAAGGCTTATATCTTAACTACGTGTAGGAGGGTTGCCACATGTTTAAGAAATGTAATTCAATTTTAATTAAAGGAACTTTGTAAGTAGTTAAAGAAGGTTTGCAAATATTTTGAAGAAGGTTGCCACCTATTTGAGAAGTCGAATTAAATTATATTATACCCAAGTTATATGACATATTAAAAATAGATGTGAAATGAAAGAGATTTAAGAAATATTTAGTTAAACAATTTAGAAATTTTTGATGTGTTTGAGGGTTGCCCCAGTTTATAAGGTTAAATTAAAATTACCTAATAAATTAAATAAATTACTAAACGATGATCAGCGCTGGAAATGGATTTAAAATATTTTATTTTGGAATTATAATTAAAAGGGCGTGTTTAAAAAATAAATTTCAACATAATTCATCAGTTACTTTAAGTATTTATAACAACGTGAGACGAAAAATATTTAAGGAAATTTTAGTTCGAAAATAACTTCTAAGAGGGTTGCCGCCTATTTTGAAACTCGCATTTAGTTTAAATATATGTACATAAGTTACACGAAACTTTAAAATATGGGTATCAAATGAACGAGTGTTAAGAAATTTTTATATTGAACATTTAGGATTTTTTTAGGGTGTCAGAAGAGGGCTGCCACCTGAAGAAAAATATCAATTCAAATTTTTTTAAAAGTTAAATGGATTTTCAAAAATAGGTATCAATCGAAATGGGTTTGAAAATAATTTATTTCTGAACTGTATCTAGGAGAGTTGCCATGTGCATAAAAATCAAATTCAAATTAATTCATGAGTTAATTGAAATATGTATAACAGTGACAGACGATAAAAAGATTGTAGTTTGAAAATACTTTTAAATGGGTTGCCACCTGTTTGAAAAGTCGAATTTATTTTACTTATACACAACCTACATAAATAAAATACGGAAATATTAGTGTCAAACGAAAGATTTTTAAGAAAACTTTAGGTTGATAATATTTTGAATTAGGGTTGCCATCTATTTTTTTGAAGGTCATCCCTTCGAATTTACAAAATGAGAAGTTACAGAACTGGGACTCTACATAGAAGTCGTTAAGTGAATAGTTTGTGAAAGTGTTGTACCAAATATGAACCAAATCGGACTATAAATACGGATTTTTGAAATATTTCTACTCCTGCGCCACCTATCGGAATAATTCATCTTTCGAATTGCATTGTCGTCGGGTTGTGAATCAACTGTGAAGTTTCAAGTCTCTAGGCCGCCGGAAAGTTGTTCAAGACTGATTGCAAAATTTGCCCCTAACAACCATACTTACATTCATACAGAGCAAATTAAATAAAAGCTTGTAAAAACAACTTTAGTTTTTGGGGACAGTCTACTGAATACACAAGGTGGCCCCCAGTTGCTTCGCTAACTCGATATACATATTTATCTCAGCCAAAACTAAGGGATTTTCACATTTTCCTTTTTCGGCCCGCTTCAAAATTTGTAAAAACTTCAAACTTCTTAAACCCCTTCTGTCTGACACCCATAGTGTAATGCATATTTTAATTATCTTATTCTCTTTGATAAAGAGCTTTAAGTGTAGGTCATGTCAACGGCCCAATTATTTACTATTATTATTATTATTGCTGTTATTGTTATTCAAAGTAAAAATTATTTTGAATTGCGCAAGTAAATGTCGCGAATACTGTATAAATCACGAGTTATGAAAGATAAATATAAAGTTGCGAAATTGCATCATTGTAGAAATTGAACTCCAACGAACGAAAAATACCAATAAATTAATCCATTTTTGTCTCCAGAAGCTTTAAAAGATAATATTGAAGAAAAGAGAAAATGGTCTCGGAATCAAAGGAAGAGTGCAAACAATAAATGCAATGACGAACTGTAAAAAAAGAGCAAACAATTTATTAAAAGCAAATCGAATTGCAGCCGAGTAGCGACTGATGATTGCGTTTCGGAAACCAACCCACCGGGCGGCATACTCTAACAGCGACTGGAATGTGGTTAAGCAACACAATAGCCACACATACATACATATAAAGAGATTATGCACCTTCTCTTCATGATCACACTGACCAACATAAGCAAAAATACAAGAAAATCAAGCTCAAGCTACGAGAATAAAACTACATAATAGAATACGTAAACGAAAAACAAACGGTAAAATGAAAGAAAAAATTTTACCCTGAAAAAAGGAATAAACTAATATCGTACATAGAAAGCGAGAAAATTGAATTACAGGTAACACTTGTGCTATACTTGCACCCTTCAATCGATCCCAGTGCAAATTGTAGCGGCGGCAAGGTCCTGAAGCTGAAGCCATATATTGCGAACAAGTAGCTGCTACCATTCAAGTGGGCCACATATATACATACACCTACTCTTTCCTACACACTTTGCATCATTGTTTTTTTTTTGCTTGCTTTTTAGCGCTTATTTTTATTGTTTTGCCAACCGATGGTGTTTGTGTCCACTATCGACGCCATTTGTGACAACTTAACGTATGAGCATCCGTCCAGCGGCGCACTAAGCCATCGACCGAATAAGCTCCCCACTCTTTTTGCGCTCACCTGACACGTTTTTATATCATCGTTTCTCGTCGAGGTCTACATCAGTGTTGCCGTTTCGGTCTAATTGGACCAAAATGGGTAATTGCACTTCTTAAAATAAGGCTTGGGTAGGTTGGTGGGTTTGCTGTGATTTTCGAGGGGTTTCGGTATGCAAACAACATAATTTATTTATTTTATACCCAATAAACCCAAAAAATTCGCCTCAAATTCGAGACGAGCTCATTTACTCTGATAGAACTATCAAGACGATACTTCGCGGCGATAGCTCGACGAATTCGAATTCGTAGGAGAGTCACATGTGTGAGTTCGCGCTTTTATCTTCATTTTACCCAAAAAGAGCTGCGCATGAAGACAAATTATGGACGAGTAAATTTTATTTGATTTTTTTTTTATAATAAAGTGTTATACTACATAACCATACTTACATATGCTACCATATTTAAATCACATTTTCAGNGACGATACTTCGCGGCGATAGCTCGACGAATTCGAATTCGTAGGAGAGTCACATGTGTGAGTTCGCGCTTTTATCTTCATTTTACCCAAAAAGAGCTGCGCATGAAGACAAATTATGGACGAGTAAATTTTATTTGATTTTTTTTTATAATAAAGTGTTATACTACATAACCATACTTACATATGCTACCATATTTAAATCACATTTTCAATGAAGGTCACAATTTGGTAGGCTGAGAGCTACTTTGTAACAATTGTGGTAGGAAAAAAAGGTTTGAGTGGCAACACTGGTATATATCTATATATACGTAGTTATATATGAACAAATATACATATGTACATTAGGATATACAAACATACATGTACATGTAAACGTCCGCTCTTGTTTGCTTCGCTTCGTTGGCAGACCAATAAGCCCAGTGAAGCATTGAGGATTTCCTTGTCTGACTAGCGTCAATTTATTACTTTTCTTTGACGCTGCCACCGTTCGTAAGTGATGTTGACTCCATACAATATTTTTTTTTTGTTGCTCCTGGGGTTGTAATTTTTTTTATTTAACTCTTCGGAGATCTGTGAACAGCTGATGCAGGACGACATAGAGAATTGTGGTTGCATTTTTTTTTTTCTAATTTATGTGGGAAGTGCTAAGCACTATAATTTCCGAAAACAGCAGACATACACTGAGCTTAATTAAGAGTACTTTGTTAATGAATTTTCTTTTAGAATTTTCAGCGTGCAAGCTGTAGCTAATCATTGTCACATTATTAGGAACGTAACAGAATCTATAATTTAGATTCATTAGTAAATTGACAACAGCGAACGAAATTGACAACAGCTTTCATAGATATTCACTATTCACCTTAACACTTTCCAATTTAGGTGTTTGAACCTCTTTAATTAATATTTTTAACCACAAAAAAANAGAATCTATAATTTAGATTCATTAGTAAATTGACAACAGCGAACGAAATTTCAGCTTTCATAAATATTCACTATTCACCTTAACACTTTCTAAGTTAGGTGTTTAAACCTCTTTAATTAATATTTTTAACCACACAAACNAGCTGTAGCTAATCATTGTCACATTATTAGGAACGTAACAGAATCTATAATTTAGATTCATTAGTAAATTGACAACAGCGAACGAAATTGACAACAGCTTTCATAGATATTCACTATTCACCTTAACACTTTCCAATTTAGGTGTTTGAACCTCTTTAATTAATATTTTTAACCACAAAAAAACAAATATATATTACTGGTAATGGGCGAAGTATGCGTGTATTTAGAAATCCATACACACACATATACAAATACGTACTACTTGGGTATTGCAAAAAATTCTATTTGCTTGCTTCATGCGGTCACATGAGAGACATGACTCGCGGGTGCAATGCCCAATGCTCCATAGCGTCACCTGTGTGATTAGAGCATGAATAATGGCGTGAATAAAAAGAGCAAAAATCTTACAACACAAAANGACAACAGCGAACGAAATTGACAACAGCTTTCATAGATATTCACTATTCACCTTAACACTTTCCAAGTTAGGTGTTTGAACCTCTTTAATTAATATTTTTAACCACAAAAAAACAAATATATATTACTGGTAATGGGCGAAGTATGCGTGTATTTAGAAATCCATACACACACATATACAAATACGTACTACTTGGGTATTGCAAAAAATTCTATTTGCTTGCTTCATGCGGTCACATGAGAGACATGACTCGCGGGCGCAATGCCCAATGCTCCATAGCGTCACCTGAGTGATTAGAGCATGAATAATGGCGTGAATAAAAAGATCAAAAATCTTACAATACAAAAATAAAAATCCATAACGATGGTTAATAACAACCTGCCACACAGTAGCTGAACATTAATCAAGCTCAGATTACATACATACATATTTGTGGCATCTCGTTGCTGCATTTTCAATTCAACACTTTTAGTTTATTTGGGAAATGGGATTATTTCCTGATAGAAGCAGAATTTTTACCAATTCCTTCCACAGTTTATAGGTAAACATATAAATATGAATATATGTATGTCGTGCATTCCTGATTCTAAAGATTTTTTGCAAGGCAATTTCGAAAACAATTTTTATGTTTTCTCTTTTTTTGTCGAAGGTAAGCCTCAGTTAGTTCTTTGTCTTTTTAAATTTTTCGTTATATCTCCAAGAGGCATCGTCTTGAAGTTGGGTGCTGAAGACAGAAAGAAATAAAGCNTGGGAAATGGGATTATTTCCTGATAGAAGCAGAATTTTTACCAATTCCTTACACAGTTTATAGGTAAACATATAAATATGAATATATGTATGTCGTGCATTCCTGATTCTAAAGATTTTTTGCAAGGCGATTTCGAAAACAATTTTTATGTTTTCTCTTTTTTTGTCGAAGGTAGGCTTTAGTTTGGTCTTCGTCTTTTTAAATTTTTCGTTATATCTCCAAGAGGCAACGTCTTGAAGTTGGGTGCTGAAGACAGAAAGAAATAAAGAAGACAGGAAAGAAAAAAAATGGAATAGCGTTGTACTCGCACATATATATGTGTATATACAAACTTAAAGTTCGTTTGTTCGGCGGAAATAACTTGGAGACGGCTTGACCGATATGAATAATTCTTTTTGATTTGTTCGCTATAAACTCCATAAGAATGAAAACATAAAAGAATAGGTAGCCCCTATCAGTGTGGAAAACTACTATTAATTAAATTGATAGATTAAATGAAATAATACAATAAAAAATGTTTCAAAACGCTTATTTTGAAAACTATTTTCTAAGAGGGTTGCAACATTTAAAATAAAATTATTTCAATTCAATCGATAAGATAAAGGCTATATTGTTAAAACATTGGTACCGTTGGTAAAGAAACTCAAGAAAGCTTAATTTTAAAAATATTTTTAAATTTGATTAAATTGAATTAATAAAGTAAATGAATAATATGGGCAACCAAAATAAAGTGGCCTAATAAAGTTCAAATTATATACTTATAAGATAAATTAAATACTAAAATTTTGGTTGGGTATTTAAGCAGTTTTTGGCTTGGAAACCTTTTCAAAAGTGTTGTCACCTATCTAAAAAGTTAAGATTAAAAATAATTAATTAAATGAAATGTTACGATATTGGTAGCAAACGAAAATTGTTTGAAAAGGCTTCATTAGAATGAAGAAAAAATATACATACACCTTATTATCAATCGAATTATACAAAAATTTTTTGATCCAGATATTTTTAAGGGTTGCAAAGAATATTATATAAGTTAACTGATTTTCATGTTTATATTTTATTACACTGAGCCGCAGCAAGGCGCGTTACTATTCCCCGCTCTACCAAGATCTCTGCAGTTATCGCGTCTCATGATTCTTAACCGATTTCCCATGGTTGCATAGGAAAGTAATTTTATGCAAATTTTGAAAAGAAAAAATTTTTTGTCTCGAAATGTTGAAAAACTATTATTACCTTAAGATGTACTACTAAAAGACTAGCTTTACTATACTTAGCTGTACTAAACTCTATTTATAAATAAATTGGATTGAATTGAATTTCAAAAATAATCCTCATTTTTGTAATTTTCCTTGGTGCGAAATTGTGTGTTAAACCCGGAGCTACTCGAAATTTCCTCATCGCGTTCTACAAAATTGTATGCTAACTTTCATACCAAACTTCGAATTTTTCCGGGCAAAACTTTAGAATTCACAACTTTCAAATTTTTAATCGTTCTAATAAACATATATACGCTGTTCATAACAGTATCATTGTTTATAGTTGAGCACCTGCACTTCTGTTAAAGCTGAATAAATAGTTTTTTAAGCAAGCAACACCAAAATTTATCAAAAAAAAAGTAATAACTTCCTTCCATTTTTATCAAAAAATTCCATTTTTTTCCTAGATAGGATATCTTTTTTCTTATTTCTTTCATTTAGCACACCATATTTCCCTGCTGTGAATGGCTTAAATCATCGCTGCCACAATTCAAACCCTCACATGCCATCATTTTTTTTTTCTTCACCCAG
>NW_016168957.1:0-8556 GCF_001687245.7 Rhagoletis zephyria
ACTAAATATCTTTAGTTGTCGAAACTAATCCTTTTTCTCAGTGTAATTATATAAAAAGTATGCAACNAACCAATCGATGGTAATAGTTCCCAATCCTTGGTAACAGTTCCCAAATATTGTCGAAATTCGGGAACTAAATATCTTTAGTTGTCGAAACTAATCCTTTTTCTCAGTGTAATTATATAAAAAGTATGCAACGAAATTTATAATATATTTAAAGATAACTACGAACAATAAATCGGGAACGGAAAGTTCATCAAAAATGTACCAAAATGAGAAAAAATTTACCTTTTTACCAACCCAAATTTTTTCTACCAATTTTGGTAACAATTTACCAAAGCGGCAACCCTGGTTGCATGTATTTGTGTACATATCTCTGAGTCTTACACTCCGACTATCTCTGGCAATGTCTTTGCTCTGTACTTAATTAGCCTCAGATATATTTGGACATACATATGTATGTTTGTACCTACCCTGCAGTGAACAGCCAAACCGGTTAGAAAAAATACTAGTTCATTAACTAGTATGTGCCTACCAGTTCGACAATTGCGAAAAACTTAAGCGTTCAGCGACAACTGACATAAGAAAGATAATAAAAAACATTTCTTTTTTATTTATTTAAAAATTACAAAAAAACCCTAAATAAAAAAATTATCAAAAAATAAATGAATTAAAAAAAAATTAGAATAAACAAAAATTTTCCCTACGCCAAGACTTGAACCTGGGACCTCAGGCATTCCACGCGAGTGCTTTGCTCTGTTGGCCATTGCGACTGTTGGAGCGCGCTGCGAGCAAAAAGGTATACTTATGTTTTTCACAAGGGATGAGTTGGCAGACTATCCCGTCAACTAATGCACAGCCTGCCAATTGACATCTCGAAGGACATCGCCATGTTAAAAATACCAGTCGTTGACATTTAAAAAGGATAGAACGTGAACTAGTTGGGCTGAAACGCAAACTGGTAGAATTCTCACAATTCACAACTAGTAGCTTTCCCTGCAGGGTTCTTTTCTACTGAGAGATACTCAACCATGTGTTCTGGTGGCACGATTGCGCATCTCTTCGATCGCTGTTTGACGTGGTTAATCGTCTCAGCATTTCAGTGCTACGACGAATTTCAACGACGTTTAACGTTCCGTTTCTTCGGTGAGTGGTGGTGCTATCTACCTGCATATATGTACACATAAGTATATATGTATGTATATACACACCCCGTGTACCTCTGCCCCAACTAATTGTAATTGTTTTGTGTGATCGACAAGAAAAACGCCGCCATGCATTCGGCGATCAGTACACTGTAATATGTACTTGTCTTTGGAGAAATAAGCGTGGAGCACATGCATGCGTAAGAAAATGCATTTTTGGGCCCCGAGAAGTGAATACACAATTTAAAAAAAAAAAGTGTTTAGATGAAGTTCTAATTTGTAATACCTGCCATATCTTATAATAAAACAACAGCGGCCAATCGGTCGCAATTGATTAACGTCCGTAAAAATCCGAAATCGAAATCTGGATCGAAGGTATATAGTACATACGTAGTATGTATGTATGTAGTATAATTCAAAGTAAATAACTAAAGTGGAAAGAAACAATAAATGAATGTGAAATTTTAAATGTGTTGGAAATGAAATATGTAGATTCATTAGGGTGGTTCAAAAATACAAAGAAAAATCTACTTTTTAGCTTTTTCTTGCACAGAATTATAGAAAATGGAAAATAACGAGACCGGTATTAGTTAATAAAATTTTAAAGCTAAATAAGCATTATAAATTTATTGTTTGATACGACCAAAAAATATCGTTGGCTTAGTGCGCAAACGTGCTAAGTCAAAAAAAAAGCAAGAAAAAGGTACATATAAACACGTCTGTTCATGTACAAGATAACTCGAGAAAAAATTGAGAAATCTCAACGAAATTTCGTATGTAGGGTTGCCCTTTATCCAAGGTAGGTTGGTATTGAAAATGGGCGTAATTTGGACTTTAACCACGCCCACTTCCCATATACCTAAAAGTATTTTCGAAAAATTTTCCGTGCGCCAGTAAATGTTGGATGCAAATTGTTGAAAATTAGTGTGTGAAGTAGAATTTTGGTAAAAAATATTATTATGAATTTTTTGCAAAATGGGCGTGGCCCGCCCACATATGATGAAATGCTGTATCTCAGTAGACCATTCACCGATCCTTACCAAACTAGGTACGACCCTTGCCTAGGGTCTAGCTAAGAAATCTGTTGAAAATCTTAGAAATCGGGCCATGACTACGCGCGTCTAGTTATAACGCGATGTTTACAGAAACACGAAAACTGCGATAAATCAATAACTACTTAAACTGATTTACTTAAAATCGATGATTGCGATAATAAATAAAATTTTTGGATAATGGGCATGGCGACGCCCGCTTATGACCACAAATGTGTAACTCGGTAACCGATTTATCAATTTCTACCAAACTCGGTGCACTTAATAACCTTGGAACGGAAAATCAATTCATTGAAAATTATTCAAATAGAACCAAAATAACACCCGTTTCCCGTATATCTAACGGTAAATTTCAGAAATACGGAAACTGATATTTCAATAACCGAGGACGCTAATTTACTCCAAGTTCATACTTACAACAATCTCCTAACAATAAATAAAAGCATAAACAGACGGCAGCGTTGATCCGTATCAACTCGGGAATTAACTGCAGTTGATCCGGATTAAGTCCGAGTTAGTTTTATAATACTTTATAATAGTTTTATAATACTTTATAATAATAGACTTCTCGTTGATTTTTGGAAATTTTTTGTTATGGAGAAAATCAGCAACACCTTCCACAAAAAAGGTACCAAAAATCGGTAAGTCCTAGCTACCTAAAATTTGAACTTCGTATAATAAAATTGAATGGGCTACAAAGCTGCATACTCAGAATATTTAAAAAAAATCGAATTAAAAGCTGTCGAATTTTGATAATTTTTGTACAAAGTTTGAAATTTTTACTTACGTGGTTTTTGTTAGATAACGAGCTACACTTTAATAAAAAAAAATAATAAACATTAAATAAACGAAAGGGAAATAGCCAATGAATGCTAAAATGTCTATTCCGTATTTATATTTTCGTCACTGTATGTGTGGTACGATTTTCCTTGAATTAATCGCTGAATTCCTAATCTTTCGGGTTCTTTTCACTGGATTGTTAAATTATTTACAAATAAGTGAATAGAATCTTGGATTAGTATTGCTTCTGTGAGGTTATTTAGTTATTTGTTTAAGTTTTTCTTTTATCATTGTTAAAATGTATTAAACGCATTTGTTCTTGAATGAATTTATATTCAGGTAGTTTTTTTATGGAATCGGCATCGGCATCGGCCAAAAATTCTTCTCTTCTACTTCTGGTAGATCCCAACTAGTGGAAGCCTGTAGGAGAGAACTGGCCTATATCTCTGATCAAAACGAAATTACCCTAATATGGTTCCTATGACACAGGGACATTTACGGAAACGTGGCAGTGGACGAACTAGCAAGGTGCGGCTCCGGACTGAATGTGTCACACGCGGTGGACAAGTCCAATTTTCAAATTTGAAAAAAGACGGATCCAATATGGCAGACGTATTTTTAAAACTTCCTTGTATTCACTTGAAACTTGTTACTTGCGGGGTTTTGGGGTCGCTTGTTACGTATCTGAAGTCCGATATGCAAAATTAAAAATGTCGGATCCAATATTGCGGCCAAAAAATATTAAAAGCATTTAGCTTCGCTTAAAACTTTACAGGCGGGGCGAATCTGGAATCAGATTTTAAAAACTCAAAACTTCGGATCAATACTGGACCTACCATATATCACGCGAAAGTTAAATTCGAACGTACGTACATGGCGTATGAGCAACATTATCAACCCTACTGAGTAACTCATACGCCATGTACCGTTTACCTTGTACATTGATTTTAACTTTCCTGTAATAATTGAACTTATTATTTATTAATTAATTATTTTGAGAATTCTCCGAAAATTTATGTATGTACGAATGTCTCTCCTTGCTGCTATAAAAGTGGCAAAGGGTGAGGTCTCCTTGAATTATTTAGAGAGCCTTTAGAACTCTTCCGGAAACAAGCTTTTTCCATACACTCATACGAATTCGAATTGTCTGTTGGTGCGGGACAAAACTTTCCATTTCCATGGAATGCTCGATCTACATGTAAGTCCTGTTCTGAAAGCAAAACAATCTACCTCTTTGGGTCAAGTACGGGATATACGAGTATTTTCTCAATTCCCGGTTTTGATTTTTTTTTTTAATTTCATGTTAAATATTTGGAAATCTATTTGCTATTTGCAGTTTCTACGTCCCCTCGGGAGCAGTATACTTAAGGAAAGAAACGAAAATGATGATGCAAAATTCAGTGACGAAACGTAAAACGTTGATCTTCGCCTTCTTCGGCATAGCCTTGGGACTTTGCATTGGCACCGTTCTCAAAAATTATCGCGCACTTGAGATCGTCAAACGTTGCAGCATGAAACCGAGTAGTCAGCAGTCACCTTTCGAAATTATTGGCATGAATCCGGAGGAGGAAACGATAAGAAACTCTCAGCGAAATCTTGTATTCGTCGGGATTATGACAGCGAAGAATTTCATCGATGGGCGTGCCCGAGCCGTTTACGATACTTGGGGTAAAGAAGTACCTGGTCGTATAGCGTTCTTCAGTTCGGAAGGCTCTTACTCGAAGGATTTGCCGGTAATAGGTTTAAAGAACGTTGACGATCGATATCCGCCACAAAAGAAATCATTTATGATGCTCTATTATATGTATGAACACTATATTGACAAATTTGAATGGTTCATACGCGCCGATGATGACGTCTACATCGAACCAGAGAAACTGGAACGCTTTTTACGTTCGATCGACAGTTCCAAGCCGCAATTCATAGGTGCCCATTTTACTCGTATAATAGAAGAAGGTGCCGAGCCTGACTTACGAATTCCTAATATTTATAGGTCAAGCTGGTAAGGGCAATAGTGAAGAGTTTGGCCTACTATCGCTGGAGTTTGATGAGAATTTTTGCATGGGCGGACCTGGTGTAATATTGAGTAGCGAGACCCTGCGCCGAGGTGAGTTCTGCATTCAACTAGCAGTTTAAGTTATAAAGTGATTGGTGTACGATATATTGACTTTATATGTAGTTGCTCCGCACATACCTACGTGCTTGAAGAATCTATATAGCACACATGAAGACGTGGAGGTGGGACGTTGCGTGCAAAAATTTGCTGGCATACCGTGTACCTGGAATTATGAGGTAATAAATATAATACTAAAAGGCTCAAACTGGGACTAAATACATACATATGTATGTATGTTCATTGGTTTTAAAAAATTCAAAAAAGAAAACCGAAAGGGCCAAATGATTGTAGTTTTGTATTTTCTATACAATCACTTTTTCTTTGTTCATTTTGTTTTTTTTTTTCAGATGCAATATATTCTGAGACATAACTCAAGTGGCCCATACGCATTCACTGGTAAATTAAAACATAAGGAAATACACAACGCTATCTCTCTTCATCCGATCAAGCAATCACCGCTGATGTATCGCCTGCATTCCTTCGTACAGGTGGTCTTGAACTTAGGAGACTTAGAGAATTGGCTAGTTCTGTAACGAATATTTGCTCATTTTAGGGCCTTAAAGCAGAGGAAATGCGGCAAGAGTCACTCGAGTTACATCGAGATATTAAGCGCATGGCTAGTTTTTTGGAAATACCGAGCGATAGCAAGTATTTGGTACCTGGCATTGAGTTAATACCCGAAAAGACTAACAGCGATCAGCACTACGAAGATCATAACATTTTAGGTGAGACCCCATCCACACATACATAATTAAAAAAGAAGGCAAATGTATAATACTTGCCTTTGCATAGGCATTGCTCCGGATCTGAAGAAATCGAGGCCTTCGTCAACAGCTGATCTCCTCGAATGGTCGTTCATTGCTCGAAGTCTCTACTCCAGTGAAAATGCGAACCCAAAACACAAAATCGATTCGGCGTTGCGCGAGGGCCTCGAAGACGTTATCACAGAAGTTATGGAGAATATAAATAATTATTCCCGACAAAGGGGTCGCGTTATTGAATTTCGGGAACTACTTTACGGCTACAATCGATTGAATCCTCTGCATGGACAAGATTTAATACTCGATCTCTTGTTGATCTATAAACGGTATCGAGGCAAAAAGATGACTGTACCAGTGCGTCGTCATTTGTATGTGCAACGCGCTTTCACTGGTACTTTTGTGAAGGAATTCAACGAGGACTTCTACAACTACACGCTACAAACAAGTGGGTGAAAAATATTTGTGGATCGAATAAATATGTATATTTTAGAGTTATGACAAGTATAGTATTTATAAAATAGTAAGTATACTCTATAAATTGACGAAGCTATGTTAATAGCCTGGGCTCCAAATCGTAACACAAACCGTTCACGGATCGAAAATCATACGAAAGAAAATTACGTGATACCGTGAGCCGTTCAAGCCGAATGGGATAAAGAGTACGTTCACGTATGTCATAATCCGAAAAATGTGTTTTTACGTGACGAGTAGGACGATATCGTATGTATCGACGATTCTAGCCCTGATTTCAATGCAGTATTCAAATCAAGGAGTGCGTCCTAAACATTGTTTAAGTAGTAGGCAATAGGGCTTATACTGGGTTAGTAATGGTGGTGATAAAATCTCGGTTAATGTAGTTGATCGACTGTACGTAGCGATTACGCTTCCAAACGTTTTCTGACTGGGTGCTCGCGTTGGTATCACCACAAAACATCAATAGCTGTTCAGACTGCTGTGCTGTGACATTCTTTGTATTTACAATTGCGGATGTGTGCGCGGAGCAAGAGAGCAAGCAGATTGTAAAAAGTAGCCCCTAGAATTTAAGTTATTTTCACAATCGGTATTTTTCGCCCAAGTAACAAAGATAATTGCCGAGCTTTCCGTGGGGAAGAAGTTTAGACTCCTTACTATGAAGAATCGCGCTGAATCAGAGTAAAGGAACAGAAGTGGTCAATGACATTGCCGGATGTCAATATCGCACAATCGTCAGCGTATGAGATCTCAGTGGTTAAGGTTTCTCTATTGGGCGATATTTAGGTGACATATGAAATATATATTTAAACATTTCCCAATTTAATGTTTAATAGCCACTCATTAGCTTTATGTACTTATGCTTATTGTTACATTATATTTTCAGGCTATCTCAACCACATGCTGAGCTCAGGAATCGAGCGATTTTCAAAACATTTTACACTGCCCGGTTTGCCAGCCTCTACTGAAACGGCGAAAATCGTATTTATCCTACCCATCGCCGGGCGTTATGCCACATTCCAGCGTTTTTTGACCACCTATGAACGTATAGCAATTGAACAGGATACGAATTGCGATTTACTGGTGGTCGTCTTCGGCAACAGCACCAGTGTTCAAGCACACTTACAACTCTTGCTGGATTTGCGTAAGCGTCACATTTACGAACACATAAACTACATACAACGGAATGAAGAATTTTCGCGTGGCGTGGCCTTAGATGTGGCCGCACGTTCATCTTATATACAAGCCGATGACATAATGCTCTTCATCGACGTCGATATGGTATTTCAATTGGAAACGTTGCAGCGCATCAGACTCAATACGGTTCAAGGGCGACAAGTATATTTGCCAATCGTGTTTAGCCAGTATGACCCTAAGAGACGTTGGACAGGCCCAAATGTTGAGAATGCATTTACAGCACCTGACGAAATTACCAATGAATCTGGCTACTTTCGTCAATTTGGATATGGCATTTGCGCAATCTATAAATCGGACATCCTCGATGAGGACATAAATGGATTTGATAAAGATATCAGGGATGGGGATTAGAGGATGTAAATTCTTGATAAAATTGTTAAGGTTGGTAACCGCCGAAACGATTTCCTAGTCAACACTGCCGAGGTTCCACCCAATACAATGAGGCAGCGAAAAAAATGAGGCAACTCAGTATATTCCGCGCCCCAGATCCGACATTAGTGCACATATTTCATGATATTAGTTGCGATGTCAAACTTGATGGCCCGCAATATAATATGTGTCTAGGGACGAAAGCAAACTCGCTGGGTAGCACGCAATTTATGGAGCAATTATTTTATAGCAATAGGGAGAATATAGATTTCATTTTAGAATTGAATCGCAGAAAGGAGCAAAGCTGAGGTGACATGGAACCAGTCAAAAATTTAGAAATACTTAAAAAAAATATATTTTAGGCACCCGTTAAAAAAACTAAATCGCGTTCTTCTTACCTTCAAGAAAATAATTTTTTTGGTATTAAATATTTGTTTTAACCAACATGACTCAACTATTCGAAGTTTTTTCCCAACTGAGTATAATCGGCCAAGTGTACCAACATTTTTCAATGGTCGAATTATTTCCATACAAAATGCGTAATTTAGATCATGAAAAGTTAGATAAAAAAAAAAATAAATAATAAAGTCGTCATCACTTTTAAAGAGCTTTAGATTTATAGTACAAAAATAAAAAAACTTTGGATAAATTTCCAAAACTAGTGA
>NW_016168957.1:9546-10466 GCF_001687245.7 Rhagoletis zephyria
AATCTATTCATGTACATACATACATACATTTTATTCCTGAACTGCTGCTTAGCACGTTTCTTTAATTCGCTATCAATATTAAAGCATACATTTAGGGGGCATTTCCGCCCCAACCATGTACATGTATGGCATTGGTATTGGTGTGACTTTTGAATTGATTTTTTCGCTCTATTTTAAACTGATTTGAAATTTTAAAAATTGCCTGCACATCAGCATCAAAATACCTTTCTAATGATATATAACTGTTTATACCTTAGAAGTATAGTTTAGCCGTAAAAGGGGTGTAAAGGAAACATGATTGCCTATTTATATAATGATGTATGTATGTGTATATACAGTATTGGACAATACCTATAGCACCCCCATTTCAAAGCGATATTGTTTCCCACTTATGTTTAATTATTTATTTTTAAGAATTTTCAATTCAAATACAGTTCATTCTCTAAAAAAACTCATATAAACCCAAGTTTTCTAACTTTTTAAAAGACCGCAACAACAAGTGCAACAAATTTTCACCTGAATTTCAAACTTTTTTCTCAGAAGTTCTAGAATTTTTTTGAGTACACAGTTTTATAGCGCATTCAATTTTAGTCTAATAATGTGCAAGTTTCAAGTTGCTAAAAATTACCGTTGATATTTTTTAAATTTTTTTTTTTGTATCATTTGCCTCCATATAACGAATAAACACAATTTATTTTTATATGGCCGAAACCCGCAACGCCTTAGGCGTCTGCGTGTTCGGAGGAAAAGGAGTGAGAACCACGGATGTTAATTCTAAGCCAGAGGAAAGCTGGATCATTTCAACTTCCAGATCGTTTCATTATGGTGAACTGTCCATTTATGAAACAATTTTTCATTTCCTGTTGAAAAAAAAAAAAAAAAAAAAAAAAAAAAAAAAAAAAAAAAAAAAAATTTTAAAA
>NW_016168957.1:10478-18296 GCF_001687245.7 Rhagoletis zephyria
AAAAAAAAAAAAAAAAAAAAAAAAAAAAAAAAAAAAAAAAAAAAAAAAGTTCTTAAAAGTTCTGTCTTAAGTCTTTCGTTAACTTTATTCGCATAATTATCTTTCAGTTCGATTTTGATTTACTTTAATATTCAAACATTTCAAAGTCATGGAACGCTATGATATAATTCAGAGAAGATTTGTTCCTTTTTCTTTCTCTGTAAGAAACTTTCTGGGACTTTAGCTCCCAGGAGCTAAACAGGAGATTTGTTAGCATTTTGTTCTCTTAGAAATATTCCCGAAAGTATTGTTCGCATTTTGTTCTCTCTGGGAACGTTCTACAGGGTTTTGTTCTAATATAATGCCCAATGAGAACGTTCTCGTCAGTTTTGTTCTCATTTTGGTTTTGGTTTTGACGCGTTCGTGGGAACAAAACTACGAGAATGACATTTAGTTTCGAGCATACACTTTGTTCTCGGTTCCTGTTTTAAAATATTTTAATATTTAATACTCTTTAAAAATAAAATATACATGCATACATACATATGTACACATGCATGTATGTATATGCATTTACAAAAATTAGAAGTTTGAATTTAAGTTCAGAAACTAATGTTTTAATTTATACATGTTTTAATTTGTACATTGTAGACATAAAAAAAATTAGTAAAAAAAATTGTCTCACTGAAAAATATTTATCCTCACCAAAAAGATTATACAAGAAGCTTTATATTGCGTTACCCGGGTGTTTTTCGTTTAACCGGCATCAACATATGTATGTATATTACCCGGGTACCCGGGCAAATCGGATAATACCCGGCTATGATATGAAATTTTCGAATTTGTGAATTCAGGAAATCCCGTTTTATTGCTAAATATGGGTATTTGGCTGGCAAATTAGGAGGTCACATGTGTTTAAAAAATAGTTCGTGTACGGGACGGTTTGATTTTTACTGAGCTCCAAAAGAAAAAGCAGACATCTTAGATTGTCGGAATTAAGAAACAAGTGTAACCAGGAAGAGTAGGTACCTAACGCGTTTTGATTCTTGTGAATATAAGAAGAATTTCAGAGTTGTGAAAAATTCATTAATTTTTTATTGCATTAATGGTACTTAGAGCGCAATGTTAATGTAAAAAAACGAATGCATTAATTTTTGAAATTTAATGCAAATTAAAAATTTCAATGCATTAATTCTGAAAAATATAATGCTAATAAAAATTGTTTTATTAACTTATCCAAACTAATCCTAATGAAAAAATTTTAATGCTTAATTTTTAATAATTTTGTTCGTTTGCATTAAATTTATTTTCTAGTAAAATATAAATGACCTCTTTTGGAATGACTTCGAATAATTACTAATCGTTTTTTCAGCTTCATTCTATTATGTTTGTTTGAAGAAAAATCCTTGTAAACATTGTTAGATGTTTTATCAAAATAAAGTGCAACTCAGTGCGCCTTTGGAGACTTTTATGTAGATTTCTGGTGCATACCGATTATATTATGGGCCAAAAACGGACAGATAGCCAATTCACTGAGACTGAATACCCATTCTGTTCTAAATCAGTCAATAAACCGTTTTTGGTTACATTCGACAATGTGTTTTTACCTATTTGAGTGCAAATGCCATTGAATTTGAAAACATTGAAGACCAACCAAAGCCACTATCCTTTTTGACCTCGAAAATTCAACCCTCAACGTCAACAAAGAATTTTTACATCAAAATAAAATTATTTTATGGGTTTTGGTGCTTTTTAGCACTTTTAATGCAATAAATTATTGCAATAGCATTCATTTAAAATTTTTGTTCTTAATGCAAATAAAATGCATTAGCATTATTTCTTCGGAATTAATGCATTTAAATTTAATGCAAAAAATTTAAAAAGAATTTTTACTTCAAAATAAAATTATTTTATGGGTTTTGGTGCCTTTTAGCACTTTTAATGCAATAAATTATTGCAATAGCATTCATTTAAAAAATTTTTAATGTTAATGCAAATAAAATGCATTAGCATTATTTCTTCGGGATTAATGCATTTAAATTTTCATTTACATTAAATTTCAATAATTGATGCAATAATTTTTTACATTAACATTTAAATACTATGCATTAACAAATTAATGCATTTTTCTCTCTGATAACTCCGATGAATTTTATTGAAAGGATTTCGGTTTCAAATTAAAATTTAAAATTTGTTTAATAAATTTTGTTTCTTGAATGCAAATATATAATTTAAAACGCATGATCGGGATAAAATGGGGATAATTTTTGCTATAATTTGGACCCTCGTAAAAGTGAACACATTCATAAATGTGAACTCGCTTGGCTTTAATTAATTCACAATACCATTATAGATGGACTGTGACAAAAAATAGTGACAGGAAAGTTGCAAAACATAAGCGGTCTTCATCTAAAGTGATAAAGGGATAAATTGATTAAATTTATCAGTTTATCCGCATTCTTTCATGAACGCACCTTGGCAAATAATTGCATAAAATTGTTTATTATTTAACTTATATGGCTAGTTACGGTTTTATTCTTACCTCGTCCATTGTGTTCATTTGCTTGTTATGTGTTCGTAGCAAAAGCGACCACCTGGTAACCTGTCAAGGTTGAATTTTGCTGCAATTTATAAATTTATCCGCCAAAGTTGTTTGATAAAGTGATAAACTTTGGTTAAATAGATTTCCATACAAACTTTGACGGTTCATTTATGAAAATGGTAAATTTATAGTTTTATCAAGTTTATCAACAGTTTATCACTTTTGATGAAGAGTCCTACTAATATTTTACCGAGTGAACTAAGGCCATTATTCATTTATTTGGCATGACTGACTATTTTTTTAATGGTATTAAATTCTAATATCAAACCACACTAATCAGATTTTGGTCTTAAATAACCTGTCAGAAATTTAGATATGACTTCGGCACTTTTTGGCGTTTTTTGACTTAAAATATTCATAATAAAATGCGGACCGGAAGTATAAAAGTAAGTAGCTAAGATTACTAAAAAGCTTTAATATTTGTTTGAGCAAAATCGGACTAGTGGTTCTCGAGTTATGTCAAAAAAAACCAGCAAAGGTGACAATTTCCCCTATATGATAGTTACTAACTTCAAATCGATATATCTCGATTCCTAGACGTGACCCAGCGAAACGCCGGGACACGTATAACTTCTTTTTTACCGATATAACTTTCCCCGGTAGTTTGAACCCTTCCCGATCACTGACCTCTACCATTTGTCTCACAGTGTAATTATAGATGACTTGAAAAATTTTTATCTTAATACAATAATTATTGATTGACTTTTATTCTTTTCTCTTATAATAGTTGGTCAAATGTATGTAAGTGTTGTACACTAAACAAATGCTTTTTTTTGCCAAAAAGATTTTAATGTATTTGGTATATTTTAATTTGTATAGTATAGATTCACTTGTATAAATTGTAATGTACATATTTGCATGGCCGTTTACATAAACTGAACCGGCTCTATATCGAGTAGTGCCAATGTTCGATTAAGAATTTCACGCACAGCTTTTACCAAGTAAATACGGGCATATACGCACGGCAATAAGTGTTCACGCGTTTCTTGCTAGAAATGTAAAGAATATAGTAAAAAACAGATAACTCCATTTAATATTTTCAAATATCGCTTACAGTCAGAATGCGTATGCGTCGATAATAGACACTGAAGAGCGAAGCCAAATCTCCAAGAAATCGAATGATAGTGTGAACGGCACATATCCCTTTTTCTATCCGTTCCAAACAGTTTTCAATTAAGTTCGGAAATGCAAATATATAGCTAAACACTAGTTGCCATTCTTCCTAGAATAGAAAATTCTCGTTCATTTTTACAGTTTCTTTCGACTAACATTGCTATTCTGTGCACTTGACAAATAATCCAGCTCTATTTTCAAACATTTTCGCATTAAACTATGCCGCTAAGACTTCGTTTGTATTTTACTAGATTTGTTGTGCATTTTTAAAGCGCCTAAAATTAAATTTTTTTGCAGCATAGTTTTAGTCGTAGTTCTTTTGGCAAATAGTCAAAATTAAGAATTTGTTAAGTGTACAGAATTCGGGGTAAATGTAAAGAAGCCATTTACTTCTTCGTCAAGTAAAGTCAAATCAATATTATCCAGGGAGGGCAGGTCTCCATAGTCACCGTTTTCCACTTTTTCATCAAATCGCCGAAGCAATGATTCAAGCCGCGCGGAGTTATACAAAATAAATGCAGCGCCTGTCAAATGAAAGCATTAACGTTCATTTAGTTTGCTGCAGTATAAATAAATATTATGTACATATATCCCCTACTAACGAAAGTTCCAGAAATTTTAACGAAATCTTTAGGAGTAACGGAAATGGGAATTTCAAAGAAAATCGTATAAAAATAAACTTTCTGTACGATTCTTCACGGCGCACATAAGAGTATTTATGCAGGAAAACCGGTCAAAAGTCAGATTTACCAAATGTTGCAAAAGTCCACCAAAAGATACTATTCCTAAAGCTAAATACCTGATCTATTGAATGGTGGCCATGAAAACTCCCTCCGCTGCTTTCCATTTGACATATGTAAACCTGAAAACAGTCAATGTTGTGATAGTTTTTTTTTTCTCCACGCTTTCAGTCGTTCTACCTGTTTCTGACTGAAGACTTTTTTCAAGAAAACAGCTTTTGAACATGGAAGAAGAAGGCCATTTCTATCACTTAAGACTAAATTTATGTAAACTGCTTTTAATATGCCTTCTTTAGAAAATTCAATATTAGTTATTTTTGTTGAATATTTTTAAAAATCGGTATTTTTGTTTACTTATCAAATTTAATTTTGGATTTCATTTACAGAAATGTTCAATGTATAGTTGTAAGATAAATCGCATTAACAGCAGGTATAAGTTTGACCTTTAATTTGATAAAAGTTACGTAACTATTGAATACTATTTGTCAAAGATCCATGAAAAACCCCGATCCATCGCTAGTTTTTTTTTTCTTCATCTGACTTAACAACTTAAAAATATAAGAAAACGAATTCCGAAAAGTGTATTCAAGAGCCAACAGCTTTCATCAAAGTTAATAATTTAATAAGTTGCATACCCTTTAATTATGAATCTGGCCAATTATCTCCAATCGGCTACTTTACCGATTTTCTTTTGAAATTTCGTAACCACTGAGTTCAATGAATACCATTAAATTTCTTCATGATACAATGATCGTAACTAAGCCATAGTAGTGTGGAACCACCCTTGAGGTAACAACTTTCCGATAAAAACAAAACAATATCGAAAACGTCCAAACTTATCCAGTGGCATACATAAAAAATTGAAAACCTTCCTACTTTTTTGGAGTCGGTTAAAAACACTAATAAATCTGGTATTTTTTGACATGGGACTTTGGTATATGAACGTTTGAGAGAGCCAAGTAACGAAATATCTAAAGTTTCAAATAGTGTCTTTCGCACTGATTAGGACACGATATGTATGCATGCACATTTTTATGTACCTTTAGTGCTTCCTTTTCCACTTCGAATTATTTGTACTGGACTTGAAAAACGTACTTCCATTAAGTCAACAGTTACTGCCGCTGCACCTAAGCGCGTCAATAACGCGTTAAACCTTGAATCGTCTTTTACTCGAACACCATATTTGTGCATAGCCATTAAACACATATCATTCGAACGACAACTGTAAAATAGAATATACATCATGGGCATATATATAGGCATACATATCGCACACCCTCTTCAAAAGAGGCACAACTTAAAATATATTTATTTTTCTTTATGATTATATTTTCTAACTAGAAAATTACTCTTTTACATCTTTTTGAGTTGTACCTATTTTGAGGAAGGTATGCGATATGTATATATGTATGTATGTGTATGTAAATGATAGTATACCTTAGGTACTCACTGGTTTTCAATTTGGTCATTTTTCCGGTAAGCGGATCAATGACTAAACCACTACGTATTGTTGCGTATCTCAACTTACTAGGGGGAATAACCGTTGGATGTGGCAATGGTTTGCCAGCAGTACTTGTTACAGTCAATTGCAAAACAGATGGTCCATTACCTTTTTTGGCATCGATACCGTCCTCTTCTGTTACCACATTCCACTGGGAGTATTCTAAAACTCTGCGCAAAATTGCTTCTAAAAGATTTGCACGATAAAACGGTAGTTCTTTAACTTCCTCTTCTGTTTGTTTAGTAGTGCTTAACAATACACAAAGGTTAGGATCCTTTTTTAGGTTGCCATATCTTCGTGTATGAGTTTTTTCTTTTAACACTTCTCGAAGCAGCATTCCCATTGCTACACGCCGCTGTAGAAACAAGAAACAACGCTCTTTATCAATACGTATTCGTTCAATTGGAAATTCCCAGCATGCAGCCGCATTCAGAAACTTTTGTTTTGCTGCATTAGAAGTATCTTCCTCCCCCTCCGTAAACATTGCAAATGCAACTTCACGAATCTTGTAGCCTGTTTCCTTACAACAGTTCTTCCATAAATCTAGACTACAGGGAAAGCTGAATTCGCCATGGGGTTCCAATTTTTCTCTGTGTACACGAATGAAACTGAATACATTTTTCGGTAGGTCTGCTGCAGGAAATATAATCGGTTTTTCAAGTAAATATGAGCACAAAGCTGCGACTATTGATGATGTTGGATTAAACATTTCCTTTTCCATAGTTTTGTTTTGACTCCTCGTTCTGAATAGAGATGGAACACAATAAATGGCACTACCGATAGCATCGACTATTTCCAATTATCCCAATATCGATGTTCTGTTAACTTGCGTTGGAATAAAGGGTGACAATTGAGAATGTATCATCGGCCGTCTTCACGTGCAGGAAAGTCTCGTTCGCGTGACGACGCATGCGATATCCCGCACGTGTAGACCGATAAAAATACGATGCTTAAGGCCCCGCCAGATAGAAGCTGTTTTCTTCGTGACAGGGTTGCTTTTGACTAATAAAACGCACAGAACATGACGAGACGGCATGATTCAATAATATATATAATATTGAATCATGGCGAGACGACACAATGAAAACATTGCCACAAATGAAACGGCTCAATTTAGTTGGTCAAAAATCAGCTGGTTTAAGTTCGTTCCACATATTTTTATTGTTGTTTTTGTTTTGCCGCATATGCGTGCGTCAAAAGTTGAGTTAAGTTGGATGTCTGTTGTGTATAAACACAGTCTTACAATAGAAACATGGATTGTTCATCGATAGTTCCGAACATCGACTGTTTTTGAGTTCTAGTTTTAAGGGCAGAGTTGCTGTGTCTGACATTCTATTATTTCATTTGGTGTTTGTGGATTTATGCTGTTTGTTTTGATAAAGGATGTAGTAAATGTTTGTAATTTATTTTGTTACTAGCATTAAATAAATAATCATGGCAGTTGTTATTGACTTGGATCTGGTTTGCGTTGTTTGCCTTCAAAATGATAGTGCTGACTTGAAATCTGTATTCACCGATGATGATACAATAGTTTCAGAGTCAAACATGGGCATTGCCGAAAAAATATCATTTTGTTCTGAGCTAAATTTGCGAAATTTAAGCATTAAAACTTCAAACAAAATATGTAATCACTGCTTGGATGATTTAAATGCCGCTTGGCGCTTTCGTAAAAACTGCGAAACGGCTAATTCTCTTTTCCGTTCCATACAAGAAGAGGAGGACGTTGAGTCTTTGACTAATTATGAATTAGAATGTCCGAAAGGCAAGCTATCTACCAATTTAAAGCTTCGCCGCGAAATTCCCGCAATGAAATCGTATCTTAGCACTTCTCGATTAGATGAACAATCTGAAGATAATGTTAACGAAACCGATGGATTCAGCAT
>NW_016168959.1:0-9231 GCF_001687245.7 Rhagoletis zephyria
ATAGAAATCAATTGGTTTCATAATTTATGATGCTGCTGCTGCTGGCTACAGCGGCAAACTAAGTGGCTGCTTTGTGACAGGCGTCCTGGCTGCTACCCACCTCCGAGCAGTGCATAGAAAGCACAAACGCAGCCAAAAACGACGACGACGACGACGAAACCAAGGAAGCCGCTCGCCAAACAAACGAAATTCCAAGCCATTGTATTCCATCAAAGAAAAAATGGTCTTCCAAATTGGTGGAAAATACCCTGATGGCTGCGTAATTGCACCTGATTTCATGAAGAATAAGACAAAAAATGCACTAAATGTAATAAAATGCGCTGAGAAAAATTATTCAATGAATGTTTTATAGAGCATGAATGGACGGACTGTAGGTAGGTGCAACGCGCATGCTTGGCTAGCCTTCGCAGGCGTTTATACTCCCTGCCGTGCAATGCGCATGCGTTCGCTCCCACCGATGCGTTCACTTGCTGCTTCTGTCTTGGACCACAATCATGCAGCGCTCAAACGTCCATTGAATCGAATGCATAGTTATTTTCTAGGTTGCTCTTGCTGTTGTTGTTGCTCGTTGAACACCAGTTGCAGTGGCTTATTGTTTCTTTTGACAGCGACAATAAATTATATTCTAAATGAATTTAGATTTGTCTTTAACATTCTTACAAACACACACATATGCATCATTTCGTTGCATTTTTTGTTTCTTCATATGTATGTATGTATTTATAAGGGGCTCTTTCCTATTTCAATTTCCATTTACATATACCTATTCCTATTTGGTATGAGTATTCTCCACTTTTTTTCCAGCCGCGGCACATTCGTTACATAATTTTAATCTTTTCAAAATTAGAAAAATGAATTAGTAAGTAGTTTTTTTTTACGCTCGGTCAAGTCAGCTGGCCAGCAGCAATGTCGCTTGGCTTTTATAGTCATTCATTTTTCTTCATATTTTCTTCTTTTGGCTGCAGTTCACCTTCATAGATTTGATTAAATTCAATTTTGCCCTAACTGAACCATTTATTAACGCAATGCAGCTCCCTCTTAGCTGGAAGTCGGTAGCTGTCTTCAATATAAATTTTATTACATTGAAGATGTTACAGTTTTACGCGCACATCTCGGGATCTTAATTTATAAAAAAAAATGATACAAAGCAAACAAAAGTGTGCATACAATGAGCTTGCAACGGGAAGGAGATGAAGGTATCGCTGTGCAATCAACAATGCCCATTGTGCTATTTAATGATGGCTTCCGGTGTACCAGAGTAGAATTTTAATGACACATATTTTCATTAGAGGTGTAACCAAAGTAGTGCCCCTCTATATATAAACGTACATCTCCAAAACCCATCGCAGCATTGGAATTTCCTTTGGGTATATGTAGTACCGAATTAAACGACTAACAAAGCCTTGTGTATTGGCTTCGCCATACGTTGATAAACCCCCGTCTACGAAACAAGGACTACGAATCACTGATGTGCAACTGGAATATCCGGACGCTCTATAGGGAAGGTGCATCCATCTGCTGGATGTAAATAAGTACAAGGCTTACATCCTCACAGTACAGGAAATATTATGAACGGGGCATGGTTGCAAACAATTTTCAGCGTGCAACAGCATACGAACATATATTAAAGCTGCCATCAAATGTCTACAAAATTTGGAGAGGGGTTGTGGCTGGCCGTAGGGTCACCTTGTCCCTCGGTTCATCTGCATTACTGAACGAATTGCTACAATCCGCATTGAGGCGAAAAACGATGAAATCGAGAAGCGCATGAAAGAAGAGTACGAGCGCAAGGCGAATTCACACAAATTATATGCACAATTACAGCAAGAATTACAACTAATGTACAACAAACACATCATTTTTACATTCAGTACCACTGTGGCAAAAATATCAGCTTTTCTGGCAACACCATCTCGTAAGAATTCGCCTTGGTGTTGCAGATCCATCTCTCAAGTACTACCTTGCTGGAAGGCGCTCTCTGTTACTATCAACCACGTATAAAGAACTTGTATGAGCGGTACCGATGAATGTGGAGAGAAAAGCGACGTCTTTTCAATAGAAAAGGCATTGGCGCAAAGATCTTGACTCATTGTACGTTGCACACGCCACAAGATGGAAGATCCGACTGCTTGCGCCACTTATCGCATAATAACCAAATGATTGGGCCTTATTATTGTGAGTTCAGATTTGGTAAGGTCACCATAGACGAGACTTTCACAATGTATCAAATC
Organism: Rhagoletis zephyria; assembly: GCF_001687245.7. Taxonomy (NCBI): domain Eukaryota; kingdom Metazoa; phylum Arthropoda; class Insecta; order Diptera; family Tephritidae; genus Rhagoletis; species Rhagoletis zephyria. The sequence continues at coordinate 2,232 of NW_016168959.1, forward strand.
CTGGAACTAGACACTAATAGAAAAACTTACCATCTTTTTTCAACTTTAAACTTTGTTGTTTGATACTAAACGAAGTGTTACACTTTTTTTATCTAATGCTGGAAAGCGTGATACGAGCTTCCAATTTGAATCGCGTCGGCACCATATACAGCAAAAGCACGATGCTGCTGGCTTATGAAGATGACGTTTACCGTTTTGAGACACACGTGAAGGACTTTATCCACCTAGGATCCAACAAAAACACCACAAATAATAGCTCTGATCCAGTACTCCATGAACTTACAGGAAGTTACAGGAAAAATGATCCCGTACTCCAAATTCTTCCAAAATTCTGTAAGTGAGAGCGATTTTTGGAGAGTTGTTTATAGAAGGAAGTTTCAAGATTTTCCCAAACTTTTTCTTCTGGTAAAATCATGAAAAGTGTCAGGCGATCACTGGTTGACGTTTTTACCGGAAAATGCTTCTTTTGTTCACCTACTTTTTATTGGTACTCACTTTACACTCTCACTTCAGAGAGCTAATGTGAGCCTGGAGTTCAAGGGAAGCCGAAAAGCCCCACTTAAATTCACTGCTGAGGAGTCTAGATGATTTCGAGAGTCTCCGCAATGTTAGCACAATTGAAATATTTGTAAAAATAAGGTATTTCCTTTGAAACTTATAAAAATATACATTGTTTTTGTTTCGACTTTGTCTCCACCGATATTTTAACTTCCATCGAAGAATTTTTGTAGTTTGCCTTAAAATTGTATGCAAAAGCACATATGTACTTATGAAGTTTTCTTTAAAAAAAAAAAACATCGAGCTCCAAAAAGCTGATTTTAGGAAATCTTTTTATTAGGAATAAATCAGTGAAAAATTTTGCTTTCCCAAACAGTAAGATGATTTCCTTTTTCTCGAATGGCATCAAAAGGAGAAAGTATAATGAAGTTACTTAAGAAAGAAATTGCCTGATTTCATTCGAGTAGCTGTGAACAGCGGCAGTACAAGCTCCGAATAACGCACTCCACATACAGTCCGCCAATGCCAACAACAAAAGCCACGGGAAAAGGTAGAAATGTGAAAATTTCTTCATCTTGAATTATCAAACAATCAAATGCCGATAATTTTTTGCTCTGTATTTCCAAACAAAAACACCATAGCCACACCAGCGCACATACATACCTACATACAATTTTCCTGAAGGCCCCGCAGTAAAAAACCAAACCAGTCAGTAAAAATACCAGTTTATTAACTGGTATGAGCTAAGGATATGGCATTTGCGAACTACTTATGCGATCAGCGACATCTGCTTTTGAATTTTCAATGTCAAAAATAAAACTTAATTAATTGCTTTCCCTGCGAACAGCCCTGGATTTACACTAGGTACTTTCAATTCAAAGTAATGCGGTTATCGAATATCTACAGAGCCTAAAAATATGCCACAAAAACATATTTTAAGGAAATACCACTGCTTTCGAAGTCCTGTCCAAAATCTCAAAAATCCAAATACTCAAAATGTAAAGCAGTGAGGCCTAAAAGTAAACAATATGAAAAAATATCAGATGCAATGTGTAATCAGCGAAGTCTAGCAGTATGAGTAATGTGATCAAACCTACTTCCTTCGGAAGTACAGTACTTCTTTTTTAGCTCTTGTACTTCGTACTTCGAAGTACAGTCAAATGTACTTCTCTGAAATATTTTGTACTACAGGTCCTGTAGTTTTCCGATCTTCTAGACAATCATCACATGGCCTGGGTGATAAATTCGTTCAAACCATTAAAGTCGCGTGGGCAGCAAAGGGCTCTGGAAGTGTCGTGCAATTAGTTGGATCCTAATTATGCCAACTGTGCGCGGACCCGGTACATCCCCAAGGCTCGTAGGGTAGTCATGGTTGCGTTCATACCGAAGGCCGAAAAAGGTTCTCATGTTTCTCCTAAGTAACTGGAAAAAGTGGGATGTCGGGTGATCGCCTATGTGGATATTTTGGTTAAGACATGATTTTATACACTCTTTTTCTGCCTCAAATTTACCTGAGGCAGGTAAATAGGTGGGCGATCAACGGCGGCCACGCAGAAAATCCCAGCTAAACGGATCTGGACTTCGCCCTGAACACATAGATTACAGCACCTCCAAAATGCCTCCCAGAAGCTCCTTCTCTACCTATATTCCGTCAAGAGAGGACTGAGTATGGCGGGGTTCCCAAGGCTTCGAGGCTTCTGCAGTGTTTTTCAGGTGGAAATAGCTGTCATCAAGGAAGCAGTAGACTCACCGCTAACGGGTGTGATGGTGCGCTGGAATGTCTGACCTCTCTACCAATCGCGTCGGGGTACTTCTTAATAACGCTAGTTTAGGTGCCGGGTCACAGTGACATCGCGGAAAACTGCGTGGCTGGTGACCTGGCTCTGGAAAGGCACCAGGCCATAAGGAGCAACTAGGCACGTCTCTGTCCTCCTGCGGCATACTCTTGAATGGTTGGGCCTAGTGTGAGCTCGGCGAGCGCTAGACTAACATGCATATTTCGTACTCGCGATAATGAAATTGCATACTTTACTAAATACCTCTTTTTGTGACATAGAGAGAGGAAAAGAACACGTTTCTCCGCTGCAGCAAATGTTTTTATATGCCACTTTAAAATACTGTTTGCAGCGCAAGTAACGAGTGCCCCATCGTTACCCCTTAAAGGTGCCGAAACCAAGTACTTCTCAAGAGCTAGTGATGGGGGTTCTGACCGACCATTGTGCGGTTGATATTCACTGGGTAAGACTAGAAATTTCAACTGATCCCTGTCAAGAGGAAGATGAAGTGGAATCATCTCCGCACTTTCTTTTAGACTGTCCAACCTTCGCGAGGCTAAGATGAAAGAATTTTGGCTCGCTATTCTGAACTAACACTGAGCTCTCAGGGATCGAAATTAGCCGCATTCCAAATTTGGTATTCGGCTCGCGGCGGTAACCTAATCCAACCTAACCTGTACTTCTTTGTGCTATGAAATAAATAGTTGGTCACATTAAGTATGAGCAGAGGTGGGCAGTACCACAAACAAGCGTGGGCTAAAAGTGAGAATGGGTTAGTGTGCCTAATTCATTTTGCATTTTGTTCTAGTGAGATATTGGTAATGCTACAGCTAAGATATCTATTTTTATACAACATAGANCAGTACCACAAACAAGCGTGGGCTAAAAGTGAGAATGGGTTAGTGTGCCTAATTCATTTTGCATTTTGTTCTAATGAGATATTGGTAATGCTACAGTTAAGATATCTATTTTTATACAACATAGAAGAAGCGTTGATGCATCACCATGTTATAAATACCAGTCGCTAACATTGAACAAGTAATTTTTTGCAAAAAAAAAGACCGACTTCAACTCTCATATAAAAATATATCGTCGTTTAAAGTACAAAACCGCGTATCGTCATTGTGCAAAACCGCGTAACTGGCATTGGCTGCTAAAAATTGGATTTTCTCACACAAGCTCTTGGCTCAGTCCTTATCCATTCGTCCTGAAATATACTAGCCAGAAATGCGATTACTTTATAAAAAAGAGAAAATGTAGAAAATCATTTCTACAACTTCACATACGCGGTTTTCCAATTTGCAGATACGCGGTTTTGCATTTTGTTGATACGCGGTTTTGCACTTTAAACGACGATATATATATATATATATATATCTCATGATCCACTGATTGGATCTTATTCAGATTAGTATGGGACCACCTCTGAGACACTACCTTTCCGATGCAAATTCAGAATTATCGAAATTGGTTGACGTGATCCAAAGTTATGCGGTAAAATACATAAAAAATAAAAAATAATAATAATATTTGACGAACTGATAACCTCCTCCTTTTTTGGAAGTTGGTTAAAAATGATAGTACTTGAACTATTTGGGCTGAAATGCAAACTGGTAGCATTCCAGCCCACACTACATAGTAGCTTTTCCTGCAGGGCGCATAAATGTATATACATATGTACATACATATGTCTATTCATTTCTGAGTACATACATATCTTTTCTACTTTTGGAGCTCCGCCGCACACACAAATTCGACATTTCCATATCATCGCTTTCAATTAGAATCATTTTGAGAGTGTTTGCCGCCATCACTATCGCAGCCGCCACAGAACCTAATGCAATGCCAGCCGATACCTCCGCGTTGCGTTTCGCTTTCTAACATTACGAATTTCGCTTCTGTTTGGTGGTGGCAACTTAGTGATAGCGTTTGATTTGAAAAGTAAAAAAAAAAATTGTATTGCTTTATTGTTATGAAAGCAAGCTATGTATGTAGGTGATTGAATGTTGGCGCGTATTCCAATATTTCCTAAATTTGATGTAATTTTGTTTGCCTATGTGACGTTGAATCTATTCCTTCCTGTATTCATTATTTTCTGCGTATGCGTATGTATGTATGTATGTATGTACATGTTTTCAGGAAAATTATTTGCTGCACATTATTTCAATGGTAAATTTCACTTGAATGCCAATAAGCCTAATAAGTACCGCGCATTGGCAAATTTGGTTCCTCGTTCTGATTGTTGTATGAGCTTTTATTAGATTTTCTAGAAAGAAATTTCAAACTTTTCGACATAACCCATCATTGAACTTCCAAATAGTGTAACGTAACCAGTGCACATTCGAATGCCTATAACTTTGAGGCCAAAGGAATGATTAGACCCTTTCTGTTACATAAACATATATTTGACCATTTCAAATCATATCACCTAAAACACCCAGGTGGTTTTCTGTTATTCAATTGACAATTGATTAATATTATAGAAAAAATGCGTACAAATGTAACATTGCCAGTCAAATAATCGACCATATGCGTTTTCAAATATGAAATTCTATTTTGATAAAAACACAAAGTTATTTGATATTTAAAAATATAGATTGTCATACATTTATTGATATACTACTCTGCCCACCCTTAGTTCATACACTTTGAAATATTTTTGCTTCAAAATTGTATGAACTAAAAGTGTGAAGTGTATGAACTAAAAGTGGGCAGAGTAATATGTATGTATGTACAATACTTAATAATGAAAGGATATGTACAAATCGCATATCGTCTTCAAAAGTGACACAACTCTAAATTACTCGTTTGTCAGAAAACAGGAAAAACTATTTCTTAGCTCTTGGTAATCATATGGGCAAGAGAGACTTTACCTTAAGTTTTTTTTTAACAAATTATAACAAAGATTTGCTGCAGCTTTTGCTTATAGGTAAATAATTGCTCTGTGTTCGTTTTTAGAGCGTAATTTCAAAAATGCAAAATTTTGACTTGTGTCTCTTTTGAAGACGGTGGGCGATATGGCCCGGGGAAAACCAGCTGGACCGAAATGAGAACAAAACTCTCGAGAAAGTTCTCAACGGGAATTATTTAAGGGCCATTATTTTGCATCGTTTGAATATTAAAATTAATCAAAAAATTTCTGAAACATAATTGTATGTATGTATGTGTATTAATAAAGTTAACGAAAGACTTAAGACACGAACTTTTCTTCGCCCTAAGGGAACGTACCCATACTACGTGACCCAGTTTTTCAAATTAGACGAACTGGAAGTTGTAATGATCCAGCTTTCATCTGGCTTTAAATTAACAACCGCTTTTCTCGCTGAAGCGATTTTTCAATATAATGCGCAGATTACCCTTTAATTCTTAACATTAAGCTCTCAAAACTTTTGTTCTCGTTTCGTTCTCTAGCAGAGCGTTCCGCAGACTTTTTAACCGACTTCACAAAAAGGAGATGGTTATCAATTCGTCGGAATATTTGTATGTTACCGCATAACTTTGGACCGATTTCTATAATTATTTTCTTAAAGGAAAGGTGTTATCCAAGGTCGTCGAAAAAAAACTCGGGCCCGGGACTAAAAAATCACGGGCCCCTATATATAAAATGTATAAAATTAAAAGCATCCAAAATTTCCGAATACGAAAATGAGGGGAAAACTTTTTTTCTTGGGTTTCGCAGATTTTTGATTATATCTGGGTCTTTCATATTCTGACAATATAAACATTAACATGAATCTCACTTAATCGCAAGACACCTTTAAATTAATGGAAACTAAAAAAGCACAACATGAAATTAAGACTTGTTTATATTTAAAGGCCACCATTTTTGCCTTTTATTACTTTGAAGTTAATAAAAAAGTATTCGACAAAATAGTCGGTGATGAACTTTTTCAATGAAAATAAAGTCGGCATAATTTTTTAAGGTAATGTCCAAAATATCAAAAAGTTTTTTGGCGCGGAATCCACCAAACTAAAAAATGGGAAAATCTGGTTGTCTTGGAGCATTTTCGGCCTTATTCTCAATAAGGCAGTATCCTATAGGTACTCTTCTTATTTTTTATTTAGTTAGAGCTAAGGCTAATTTGAAAGCAACATTGTAAGCTATTCAACGTGCTATTTACCCATAGTTAAAATTTTTATTATTTATAACTCAATTATCAGAAAATAAAATTACGTAGAAAAATAAAAAACGAAATTATGTTATTTCAAAAAGGAACGAAGCCAAAAGAAGCAAAATAGGAAGCAAAAGAAGAAGGAAACTTTCTGATTAAATAATAAAAATCTATTAGAATTATTTCACGTATTTTTCTAGTAATATTATTATCCTTAAAAATGCACTCTCGAATGGTTCTATACGATTTTTCCCTCAAGAATTACAGCCACTTAAACTGCCGTGTCCCCGAATCTAACATTGCAAAACTATGCATATGCTTTCTAACTCATTACGTCATCTTCTAATGGCCATAATTTCTGAAGAAAAAATCATAAATGAAAGGGTAAGAATAGAACTAAATTACATAGAGCAAACAAAAGTGACCATTAAAGCCGTTTTTCGTGTACTTAACGGAGAAAAACCTCAAGGAGGAGTTGTAAGCTATAGCTCGAGTTCTAAGCAGAAAATTCCTTCAAAAACGACCTACAGCAATAGAAACTTTCAAATTTGTATTCATAATTATCATGTTCTTAATTTATTCTGATGACATGTCAAATCTCAGGTCTACTGAATT
>NW_016168959.1:12354-18292 GCF_001687245.7 Rhagoletis zephyria
AAACAAAAGTGACCATTAAAGCCGTTTTTCGTGTACTTAACGGAGAAAAACCTCAAGGAGGAGTTGTAAGCTATAGCTCGAGTTCTAAGCAGAAAATTCCTTCAAAAACGACCTACAGCAATAGAAACTTTCAAATTTGTATTCATAATTATCATGTTCTTAATTTATTCTGATGACATGTCAAATCTCAGGTCTACTGAATTCCTGCTACTTATTGCATAAAACAGACTACAAGCCATTTAAAAACCTAATTCTAATCTACACGTATATACATATCGCACAGACAACGCAACAGTCTATTTCTGTAACGTAACAGTCCGACTATTTTTTTTTGCAAATATTGACCTTAAAATTAATTTAATCAGTTCAATAAATACGTAGTTCTTGATTTATGTATATAAGGAGAGCAGACTTTTTCAGTAACATAAAGCAGCTTTAAAAAGTATTTCCATAAATTTTAATGTAACAGTCCGCTGTTGAAACATTTATAACTCCTAAACTACAGGAGGTATAATATATTTTATGTATACATTAAATATTTCCACACACTCATGCTTTCAGATGCAAGAAGAAAAACTCTCTGAAAGTTGAATTCAAGAAAGTTTCAGTGGTATTTGAAAAGCACTGTTGGCCAAAACTTACTGTAACAGTACTTGTTTTGGGCCATATGATCATTTTCTTTAATTTATAGAGTCAGAATCAACCAGAACGAATCGGAATATATTTAAAATATTTTAAATTTTTACTTGAGAATTGAAGTCGGTTTTGTTTTTTGCTTAAAAATTACTTGTGTTCTTTTTTGATTGTTAAGATGAAGAAGTGGAGGAAACAATTATGCACCTGTTGTGCCAATGCCCTGACCTAAGCAGATGAAGACTCTCTAGAAAATTCTTCGACAGCTTGGAGGAATTTAGATGCGGGGCCTTCTAAAATTCCTGGCAAGTTCAAAATGATTTTGGGAGGATTGGCAGTTGCTGACCTACTATGAAATACTCCTCCGAGCGTCCTCGAAAAGATTTGCATGATCTCTAATACATACGTTATAAAAAAATTTTGTGCAAAAATTGAGTAAAAAAATTAAGAAATTTACAAAATATATTTTCCGTCGCCTCCTGTATCCGCTACTTACGATAGGTGACGTTAATTACTTACCAAAAGGACTGTGGACAATTGGGCCGTCCAGTACATATTTGCACATACTCGATTACATCCATTCTCTCGAGCGATTGTCCATACGAGTGCGTTTTTCATTGCAATCGGAAAGCATTGCTGGCTTTTGTTTCCAGCGGTTTAAAAAATTCGGCTGTGTTTGTTTTTGTAATTTGTTGCTGCTTGTCAGTTTGTTTTGATTTTTTGTTCATCTGCGTTCAAGTGGAAATCCTTAAAGTGATTTTCGACGTCCATCCACTTATGAAAGAGTCTGTGTATGTACCGAAATACGCATACATATATGCGTGTATGTGCGTTTGACGGAAACACCGAGAACTAATTGCCTGAAATCAGCAATTCTCTGCTTATTGGTCCTCTCCTTTTAAACATAAATGCGCATTTACTATACAACTTATATACCTATGCCGCTATAAACCTAAAGTGGTATGAAAACTTCTTAATATTGCTTTGGTAGTAAAAATTTTTTTTCAGAGCGTGTTTTTATTATTTGCCGCCTGTTAAATCTAAAAAAATATTAGATTTATTGGAATTTCTCATAAGTATAAATTTAAAAAGTCAATTTTTAGTGACCTGGGTCAGGTTTTTGTTTACTTAAACAGCTCAAAACACCAAGAGCGGACACTCATTGGTCAAATCAAGAATTTCGATCTATTTTACATATTATATATTGTTTATAAATGAATTGTATTTTTATAAATCATATGTTTTGAGTCATATTCAATTTCAAAATTACATTTCTCGAAAGTATTCCATCAGCAGATGATGCAGTTTTTTATTGCAAACTCCATTACCATTACAATTGGATTAATGAGTACGACTTGGGAAGCCCACATTCAGGTGATGGAAACTCATTTCAAGCCAGCATCAATCTAAAATCTAAAGCAATCTTTGCATACACCTCTTCATAGAATTATAATACTAATTTGTTTAGAAAATAAATGGGTACACAAAAGGCTTAATCAAAACTCCAGTAGTATATAAAATATTTAGAAAATGTCAATGAATTCCAGTAACGTCCAATGAAATAAATTTGTATTTATGTATGTACATAATATGTACGTACATATTATGTAAATGGAAAAGATAACAAAGTGCATGAGAACATGTTTCCAAAAAAAAATTAACAATGATGACTCCTGCTCACTTATTACGGAAGAAATTTTTCATATACTTAAGTATTTCTTTTTGTAAAATAAGAACGGTTTAAATGCAAACTAGTCTGTTCTGCTTGAATAATTTATTGAAAATGAAAAAATTTTAATATAAGTCAATTCAATACATACAAAATATCATTTATTTACTACTTATGTATGCGTAAATCATATTGCTACAGTTGGGATGTAGATCAGTATAAAATCAAACAAATGTAATTTGGACATTCTAAACGAAAGACTTACGACACGAACTTTTCTTGTACAGCAAGTGAAAAATTGTTCCAGAATTGAACAGTTCAGCCTAACAATAAACGATCTTAAAGTTGAAATGATCAAGTCTTTTTCTGGCTGAGAATGAAAAGTCAGGGTTTCCAATTAAACGGTTTATCATCTCAACACTCGGACGTCTCTCTCATTCTTAACATTAAGTTCTCAAAACTTTTGATATTGTTTTGTTCTCTAGCAGAACGTTTTCCAGAGTTTTTTTCTTATTTGATCCTCCTTGAAAATGTTCTCGGTACTTTCGTTCCCAATCTGTTCTGCTTCAGAACGTTCCCTAGAGTTTTGTTCACATTTTTTGACACTACCTTTTTTTCATGCAAAAAAAAACCAAAACCGGAATGCGTTCTCGGTCAATGAAAAATTAACAAAATACACGCATTTGCACTTGTCATGGCTTGACAAATTTGCAACACCGAAAATCCATAGCATAAAAATGCTATGCATTGCAACTCTGGTTTATTTCTGCAATTGCATACATTTGTCAGCTCTTATGCACCGAATCGCGAATAGCCCTACTAACAAAAAGTGACTAATAGAATGAAATCCAATGGCTGAAAAGAAGTGACTAACCAGAAATGAATAAAAAAGTGATTTATTAATCATAAATCAAAAAAAAAGAATAAAGACTAATTTTTTTTAGTCTTAGTCAGTACTAACAAAAAATGATTGCAATCTATCGGGACTTCTGCATTCTTTAACACCTCTGCCACGGAGACAGTGAATGCGTAGGCTGCAGAACGTGGGTACGGGATAAGAAAATTTCACCATTATATTATATTACCGTCGTTTTATTTTGGTTACCGACAACAAACCTTTGCAAAAAAGGTATACCAATGTTGCCTGCGAGCCATCTTCATCCTTTAGCGCTGACACTCCCAGGCTATGATTTCTATATAATGCATATCAAATCATGCCGATTACTTTTCGTGGTATTCATCAGGAGATGACGTTGGTAAAGAGGAATATCCGGAAGTTGTATACATCAACTAAGTCAAGCGAGGGAACGGAAGGCAAGAGGAATCAAAAAAATACGCCGTACTGCAACAAGTGGTAAAGTATGTCGTGACATAGTGGCCTGATAAATGTGAAGACAAAGCCTTACGTCAATTTTTTGACAGACGGTTAGAGTTATCTGTAGATGAACAATGCTTATTTTGGGGGTGCCGATTGGTAATACCAGAAAAACTTCAGGCGGAAGTTGTCGAGTCTCTTCACGCCTCTCTTATGGGAATCAGCAAGATGAAGGCTGGGTGGCCGGGGCAAAGCAAACAGCTTGAAGCTATTGTAAAATCGTGTCATCCTGGTTTAATGACGTGTGCAAGCCCATTGCGCATTTTGTGCTACCGGATACACTCGTATCCGATAACGGAACTGCTTTCATTACGAATTAAATTTTTTTTTTTTTGAAAATAAATAACATCACGCTACAATCCAGTAGCAACTAATAGATTGTCAGAAAACGCTGTAAGAACGCTAAAAAATCGCTTAAAAGAGGTTTTAACCTAACAGAAGAAGATGGTTTTAGTGATTTACTACCCAATACTCCGCATTGTAGCACTAGGGTATCACCGGCACATCTCATGTCCGGTAGTCAGTTGCGCATATCAAGATACTTTTCGAACATATTTTAAGAGATTTCCGCAAACTTGCAGAGTGATGCCAGCTTTTCTTTTTATCACATCGCGATGTAGCGAACAAATGTGGCACGTTCCAGAAACAGCTATTTGGGATTTGCCGATTTTGACAATTCTCAATTACAAGAAAACAACACCTCAGAAACCTTATATGCACTTAATTTTTTTTAATACTTTCACAACAATTGCCATTTTTTAATATTTTCGCTATTAATTCTTTTTATAAATCATATATTTTGCAATTTAACACAATAAAGCCGCATTTCCTGTCGAAAAATTGATTACTGAGAAAATTTACTATTTTACAGTTTATTTTATCTCCCATTCGGCTTTGTTTACTTTTACTTGAAAAATTTCATCCTTGCCGGGAATGCGGAATGAAGTATTATATCATTCTCGTTACCATATAGTTTTCAATGTTGGACAATGTAATGCTCTTAAAATTAAGAAAATTAATAATCAAAAACACGAATAGATTTCAGACCTTGAGTGGTGGATATGGTACATGCTCAAAGTGGTGACAGATCTACCACAATCATTGCGTACGAGTCGCGAGCGTACAATTTTTCTACTATTTTTTTTATACTTTTATGAACATGAAATGGTATTATAAATTTGGTCCAATGTTATAAGTACCAGAAGAAGAAGTTATAGACCCACATAAATGTTTTCCAAAATCATCAGAACGTCCAGCTGAGTCGATTTAGCCAAGTCCATCTGTCTGTCTGTTTGAATGCAATTTAGTCCCCAAGTTTTGGAGATATCCGACTGAAATTTGGTAAGCGCGTCTATTTTTATAATGTATTGATCATTTGTCGCAATCATCAGAATCGGTCCACTATGACTTATAGCTGGTTGTTCATTCTAGTTCTCAGTCCTGGTTGACCATTCTGTGGAAATGCTCGTATGGTCTTTAGTTGTGTCCCAGTTAAATTGATTTTAAGTACTAAAAATTATAACTTTTAATTACTTAGTTTTGGTAAAAATGTTATATTAATGTGTATATTAAAAAAAAATAATAAAAATAAACAACGAAATATTTGAATATGTATAGATTTTAATAATTATTTTGTGATACTTGAGCCAAATGAGTGTTGTACCAAGCACAAGTAAAGAAACCCACTGACNTTTGAGTGGGAGTTATTTCATTTCAAGTAAATTTTTAAATCATTTCATTTTGGTGGGGCTTATTTCGTTTTCAAAAGTGGGACTTATTTCGTGGGAGTTATTTCATTTTTTTAAGCAATTTTTGGTGGGACTTATTTCGCTTTAAAAAGTGGGACTTATTTCGTGGGAGTTATTTCATAGACCCGGTGATTATATGTATATTTACATACAAACGCTTATTTGCATGACTATGTAATAGTTCGCCTTCAAATGTATCACATCACTCAAATCAAAAGCTGCCTTCTTATTCCATCAAATCGCAGACGAAAAAAAATATATTTTTAATTAAAATTTGAATCTGTGTAAACATATGTAGTAGATATGTATTTATGTACATGCATATACATATGCATGTATCAGTATCTATGTACATAAATAGTGAGTTTTTAGATGAGCTTTATAAATGACAAACATTTAAAATACTAACGATGGATTTATTGCTTCTCAAGGTTATACAAATCAAAATAAGTCGACCGCATTGTCAGAGGAGTTGTAAAGCGTCATTTGGAAAACTTACGTACCTACCTACCT
>NW_016168960.1:0-181 GCF_001687245.7 Rhagoletis zephyria
CAAACCCCCTGGTAAACCCAAATGAAGGTTAAATTTAAAGACTATACATGAACTACTTTTTTACTTGCGCTTTTCTCTCATTGTGTTTACCGCCGGTAAACCCAAATGAAGATTGAAATTTAAAAACAAATTAATAAAATTGAAGTAAAATCTGTGGATAATTTATTTTTCAAAAAAAAAA
>NW_016168960.1:223-1731 GCF_001687245.7 Rhagoletis zephyria
TGTATATGATAAAATATTAATAGCTGGAAAAAAGGAGTACAAAAGAAGTACAAAGCTAATAAAGGAGTACATTTCCAGATATTTTTTTTTTTGGGAGTACAAGGGAGTACATTGCAATAAAAAGGAGTACGTTTACTCCCAAAAGCAGTACGCCTGGCAACCCTATTCAGGTCGTACAGACACCCCTTTATAGAGGTCGACACTTTTTATACCCGAGCGCACTTGTGCACAAGGGTATATTAATTTTGTTCACATAACGGTTGTTTGTAACAGCCAAAACGAATCGAGATAGATATAGACAAATGTATACATAAATGATCAGNAACTCGAGCAAAAATTGAGATATCTCAACGAAATTTGGTATGTAGGTTTCCATTAATCCAAGGTAGGTTGGTATTGAAAATGGGCGAAATCGGACTGTAACCACGCCCACTTCCCATATAACGGTAATTTCCAGAAATACGAAAACTGCGATATTTTAGCAACTACAGAAGATAATTCACTAAAAATTGATATTTACAATAATTTTCAGACGAAAAATAAGAATATTATAAATTTTTGGAAAATGGTCGTAGCCACGCCCACTTATGAATACATGTGTATACCTTGGTAACCGCTGCACTAATTTCTTCCAAACTCTGCACAGTTGTTGGCCTTGGTACAACATACTAAATGGCCGAAAATTTAAAAAATCGGACAAAAACCACGCCCACATCCCATATAACTACGGCGACCATCCGTCCTTTATTGACCAATTGTCATGGCAATTAATTTATTTTATACGGGGCGCCAAATGTTCTGTATTTCTTTTAATGTCCTGTATTTGTTCCGTATTCGGGGTTGGGTATTTCGACGCCTTAGAGGCTCAATAAAATGGCATGCCTATCAACCAGTTTGAATGCCTGTGTTTCGAATCAAGGAGCACATACAGTGACCAAAATATAAATTAGGATTTTACATTTTAGCATGGTTCGGCTATTTTTCTTTTGTTTATATAATGTTTATTATTTTTTTAAGTAAAGAGCTTTTCCTAACAAAAACCATATAAATCGAAATATCCGACTTTGTGCAAAAACTATGAGAATTAATTCTGCGAATTTTCACCAAAATTTCAAACTTTTTATTCAGAACCTTTAGAAAAAAATTTGGTTGCAGTTTTGTAGCTCATTAAAATTGAGCAAGTGCAAGTGCAACGTGCTGCTCATTTTCTTCCCTACCAACAAATTGTCGAGCATACTAACCTTGCATGAAAAAAATACGTAGCACCGTCGAAAAAAGCTTGCCAAAAATTAACGGTAAGTCGAAGCTTTTGTAAAAAATTGTTTGGAGTAAACATCTCGAGAAAAGATATCCTACAAATCTGTGATGTTACAATAAGAATCCTGTTTCCGGGCTAATATATACATCTAAGATCATTTAAGAAGGTATTAAGATCTGTTAGCTTTTATAGAAAAAATTTGCAAAATTATTGTTTGTCCCGTATTCGGCTCGCATAAATATGGTCACCG